>NW_027422450.1:0-79347 GCF_037893015.1 Macrotis lagotis
GTATTGCCGTGCCTTATCCTTGCCTAGCCTGACCGTGCCTTTCCCATGCGTTACCCTTTCCTTGCTTTGCCGTGCATTGCGTAGCCGTGCGTTGTCGTGCCTTAGCATTGTTTCCCCTTGCCGTGCCGTTCCTTCCGTTACACTTGCCTTTCTTTGCTTTCCCTTGCCTTCCTTGCCTTCCGTTACTCTTTGCTTGCCTTCCGTGCATTGCCTAACCTTGCGTTGTCGTGCCTTAGCCTTGCCTCGCCTGAACGTGCTTTCCCATGCGGTACCCTTTCCTTGCCTTGCCGTGCATTGCCTAGCCTACGTTGCCGTGCCTTAGCCTTGTTTCCCCTTGCCGTGCCGTTCCTTCCGTTACCCTTGCCTTCCCTTGCTTTCCCTTGCCTTCCTTGCTTTCCGTTACTCTTTGCTTGCTTTCCGTGCATTGCCTAGCCTTGCGTTGTCATGCCTTAGCCTTGCCTCGCCTGACCGTGCTTTCCCATGCGTTACCCTTTCCTTGCCTTGCCGTGCATTGCCTAGCCTGCGTTGCCGTGCGTTAGGCTTGTTTCCCCTTGCCGTGCCGTTCCTTCCGTTACCCTTCCCTTTCCTTGCTTTTCCTTGCCTTGCTTACCTTCCGTTACTCTTTGCTTACATTCCCTGAATTGCCTAGCCTTGCGTTGTCGTGCCTTTGCCTTATCTGGCCTGACCTTGCCTTCCTTTGCTTTAAGCTTTCCTTGCATTGTCGTGCATTGCCTAGCCTTGCGTTTTCGTGCATTAGCCTTGCCTAGCCACACCGTGCCTTGCCTTGCGTTACCCTTTCCTTGCCTTGCCGTGCATTGCCTAGCCGTGCATTGTCGTGCCTTAGCCTTGTTTCCCCTTGCCGTGGCGTGCCTTTTGTTACACTTGCCTTGCCTTGCTTTGCATTGCCTTGCCTTGCCTTCCGTTACCCTTTCCTTGCCTTGCTGTGCATTGCCTTCCGTTACACTTGCCTTGCCTTGCCTTCCTTGCCTTCCGTTACTCTTTGCTTGCCTTCCGTGCATTGCCTAGTCTTGCGTTGCCGTGCCTTAGCCTTGCCTAGCCTGAACGTGCTTTTCCATGCGTTACCCTTTCCTTGCCTTGCCGTCCATTGCCCAGCCTGCGTTGCCGTGCCTTAGCCTTGTTTCCAATTGCCGTGCAGTTCCTTCCGTTAACCTTGCCCTTCCTTGCTTTTCCTTGCCTTGCTTACCTTCCGTTACTCTTTGCTTCCCTTCCCTGCATTGCCTAGCCTTGCGTTGTCGTGCCTTAGCCTTATCTCGCCTGACCGTGCCTTCCTTTGCGTTAAGCTTTCCTTGCATTGTCGTGCATTGCCTAGCCTTGCGTTGTCGTGCATTAGCCTTACCTAGCCTCACCTTGCCTTGCCTTGCGTTACCCTTTCCTTGCCTTGCCGTGCATTGCCTAGCCGTGCGTTGTCGTGCCTTAGCCTTGTTTCCTCTTGCCGTGGCGTGCCTTTTGTTGCACTTGCCTTGCCTGGCTTTGCCTTGCCTTCCTTTCCTTCCGTTACTCTTTCCTTGCCTTGCCGTGCATTGCGTAGCCTTGCATTGTCGTGCCTTATCCTTGCCTCGCCTGACCGTGCTTTCCCATGCGTTACCCTTTCCTTGCCTTGCCGTGCATTGCCTAGCCTGCGTTGCCGTGCCTTAGCCTTGTTTCCCCTTGCCGTGCCGTTCCTTCCGTTACCCTTGCCTTTCCTTGCTTTTCCTTGCCTTGCTTACCTTCCGTTACACTTTGCTTGCATTCCCTGAATTGCCTAGCCTTGCGTTGTCGTGCCTTTGCCTTATCTGGCCTGACCTTGCCTTCCTTTGCTTTAAGCTTTCGTTGCATTGTCGTGCATTGCCTAGCCTTGCGTTTTCGTGCATTAGCCTTGCCTAGCCTCACCGTGCCTTGCCTTGCGTTACCCTTTGCTTGCCTTGCCCTGCATTGCCTAGCCGTGCGTTGTCGTGCCTTAGCCTTGTTTCCCCTTGCCGTGGCGTGCCTTTTGTTACACTTGCTTGCCTGGCTTTGCCTTGCCTTCCTTTCCTTCCGTTACTCTTTCCTTGCCTTCCGTGCATTGCCTAGCCTTGCGTTGTCGTGCCTTAGCCTTGCCTCGCCTGAACGTGCTTTCCCATGCGGTACCCTTTCCTTGCCTTGCCGTGCATTGCCTAGCCTACGTTGCCGTGCCTTAGCCTTGTTTCCCCTTGCCGTGCCGTTCCTTCCGTTACACTTGCCTTTCCCTGCTTTCCCTTGCCTTCCTTACCTTCCGTTACTCTTTGCTTGCCTTCCGTGCATTGCCTAGCCTTGCGTTGTCGTGCCTTAGCGTTGCCTCGCCTGACCGTGCTTTCAAATGCGTTACCCTTTCCTTGCCTTGCCGTTCATTGCCTAGCGTTCGGTGTCGTGCCTTAGACTTGTTTCCCCTTGCCGTGCCGTTCCTTCCGTTACCCTGGCCTTTCCTTCCTTTTCCTTGCCTAGCTTACCTTCCGTTACTCTTTGCTTGCCTTCCCTGAATTTCCTAGCCTTGCGTTGTCGTGCCTTAGCCTTATCTCGCCTGACCTTGCCTTCCTTTGCTTTAAGCTTTCTTTGCATTGTCGTGCATCGCCTAGGCTTGCGTTTTCATGCATTAGCCTTGCCTAGCCTCACCGTGCCTTTCCTTGCGTTACCCTTTGCTTGCCTTGCCGTGCATTGCCTAGCCTACGTTGCCGTGCCTTAGCCTTGTTTCCCCTTGCCGTGCCGTTCCTTCCGTTACCCTTGCCTTCCCTTGCTTTCCCTTGCCTTCCTTGCGTTCCGTTACTCTTTGCTTACTTTCCGTGCATTGCCTAGCCTTGCGTTGTCATGCCTAAGCCTTGCCTCGCCTGACCGTGCTTTCCCATGCGTTACCCTTTCCTTGCCTTGCCGTGCATTGCCTAGCCTGCGTTGCCGTGCCTTAGGCTTGTTTCCCCTTGCCGTGCCCTTCCTTCCGTTACCCTTGCCTTTCCTTGATTTTCCTTGCCTTGCTTACCTTCCGTTACTCTTTGCTTGCATTCCCTGAATTGCCTAGCCTTGCGTTGTCGTGCCTTTGCCTTATCTGGCCTGACCTTGCCTTCCTTTGCTTTAAGCTTTCCTTGCATTGTCGAACATTGCCTAGCCTTGCGTTTTCGTGCATTAGCCTTGCCTAGCCTCACCGTGCCTTGCCTTGCGTTACCCTTTGCTTGCCTTGCCCTGCATTGCCTAGCCGTGCGTTGTCGTGCCTTAGCCTTGTTTCCCCTTGCCGTGCCGTTCCTTCCGTTACACTTGCTTTTCTTTGCTTTCCCTTGCCTTCCTTACCTTCCGTTACTCTTTGCTTGCCTTCCGTGCATTGCCTAGCCTTGCGTTGTCGTGCCTTGGCCTTGCGTCGCCTGAACGTGCTTTTCCATGCGTTACCCTTTCCTTGCCTTGCCGTGCATTGCCCAGCCTGCGTTGCCGTGCCTTAGCCTTGTTTCCCCTTGCCGTGCAGTTCTTTCCGTTACCCTTGCCTTTCCTTGCTTTTCCTTGCCTTGCTTACCTTCCGTTACTCTTTGCTTCCCTTCCCTGCATTGCCTAGCCTTGCGTTGTCGTGCCTTAGCCTTATATCGCCTGACCGTGCCTTCCTTTGCTTTAAGCTTTCCTTGCATTGTCGTGCATTGCCTAGCCTTGCGTTGTCGCGCATTAGCCTTGCCTAGCCTCACCGTGCCTTGCCTTGCGTTACCCTTTCCTTGCCTTGCCGTGCATTGCCTAGCCGTGCGTTGTCGTGCCTTAGCCTTGTTTCCCCTTTCCGTGGCGTACCTTTTGTTACACTTGCTTGCCTGGCTTTGCCTTGCCTTCCTTTCCTTCCGTTACTCTTTCCTTGCCTTGCCGTGCATTGCGTAGCCTTGCATTGTCGTGCCTTATCCTTGCCTCGCCTGACCGTGCTTTCCCATGCGTTACCCTTTCCTTGCCTTGCCGTGCATTGCCTAGCCGTGCGTTGTCGTGCCTTAGCCTTGTTTCCCCTTGCCGTGCCGTTCCTTCCGTTACACTTGCCTTTCCCTGCTTTCCCTTGCCTTCCTTACCTTCCGTTATTCTTTGCTTGCCTTCCGTGCGTTGCCTAGCCTTGCGTTGTCGTGCCTTAGCGTTGCCTCGCCTGACCGTGCTTTCAAATGCGTTACCCTTTCCTTGCCTTGCCGTTCATTGCCTAGCGTTCGGTGTCGTGCCTTAGACTTGTTTCCCCTTGCCGTGCCGTTCCTTCCGTTACCCTGGCCTTTCCTTCCTTTTCCTTGCCTAGCTTACCTTCCGTTACTCTTTGCTTGTCTTCCCTGAATTTCCTAGCCTTGCGTTGTCGTGCCTTAGCCTTCTCTCGCCTGACCTTGCCTTCCTTTGCTTTAAGCTTTCCTTGCATTGTCGTGCATCGCCTAGCCTTGCGTTTTCATTCATTAGCCTTGCCTAGCCTCACCGTGCCTTTCCTTGCATTACCCTTTGCTTGCCTTGCCGTGCATTGCCTAGCCTACGTTGCCGTGCCTTAGCCTTGTTTCCCCTTGCCGTGCCGTTCCTTCCGTTACCCTTGCCTTCCCTTGCTTTCCCTTGCCTTCCTTGCTTTCCGTTACTCTTTGCTTGCTTTCCGTGCATTGCCTAGCCTTGCGTTGTCATGCCTTAGCCTTGCCTCGACTGACCGTGCTTTCCCATGAGTTACACTTTCCTTGCCTTGCCGTGCATTGCCTGGTCTGCGTTGCCGTGCGTTAGCCTTGTTTACCCTTGCCGTGCCGTTCCTTCCGTTACCCTTGCCTCTCCTTGCTTTTCCTTGCCTTGATTACCTTCCGTTACTCTTTGCTTCCCTTCCCTGCATTGCTTAGCCTTGCGTTGTCGTGCCTTAGCCTTATCTCGCCTGACCGTGCCTTCCTTTGCTTTAAGCTTTCCTTGCATTGTCGTGCATTGCCTAGCCTTGCGTTTTCGTGCATTAGCCTTGCCTAGCCTCACCGTGACTTGCCTTGCGTTACCCTTTGCTTGCATGGCCCTGCATTGCCTACCCGTGCGTTGTCGTGCCTTAGCCTTGTTTCCCCTTGCCGTGCCGTTCCTTCCGTTACACTTGCTTTTCTTTGCTTTCCCTTGCCTTCCTTACCTTCCGTTACTCTTTGCTTGCCTTCCGTGCATTGCCTAGCCTTGCGTTGTCGTGCCTTAGCCTTGCCTCGCCTGAACGTGCTTTTCCATGCGTTACCCTTTCCTTGCCTTGCCGTCCATTGCCCAGCCTGCGTTGCCGTGCCTTAGCCTTGTTTCCCCTTGCCGTGCAGTTCCTTCCGTTACCCTTGCCTTTCCTTGCTTTTCCTTGCCTTGCTTACCTTCCGTTACTCTTTGCTTCCCTTCCCTGCATTGCCTAGCCTTGCGTTGTCGTGCCTTAGCCTTATCTCGCCTGACCGTGCCTTCCTTTGCGTTAAGCTTTCCTTGCATTGTCGTGCATTGCCTAGCCTTGCGTTGTCGTGCATTATCCTTACCTAGCCTCACCTTGCCTTGCCTTGCGTTACCCTTTCCTTGCCTTGCCGTGCATTGCCTAGCCGTGCGTTGTCGTGCCTTAGCCTTGTTTCCCCTTGCCGTGGCGTGCCTTTTGTTACACTTGCCTTGCCTGGCTTTGCCTTGCCTTCCTTTCCTTCCGTTACTCTTTCCTTGCCTTGCCGTGCATTGCGTAGCCTTGCATTGTCGTGCCTTATCCTTGCCTCGCCTGACCGTGCTTTCCCATGCGTTACCCTTTCCTTGCCTTGCCGTGCATTGCCTAGCCTGCGTTGCCGTGCCTTAGCCTTGTTTCCCCTTGCCGTGCCGTTCCTGCCGTTACCCTTGCCTTCCCTTGCCGTGCATTGCCTAGCCCTGCGTTGTCGTGCATTAGCCTTGTTACCCCTTGCCGTGCATTTCCTTCCGTTACCCTTGCCTTCCCTTGCTTTCCCTTGCCTTCCTTGCGTTCCGTTACTCTTTGCTTGCTTTCCGTGTATTGCCAAGCCTTGCGTTGTCATGCCTTAGCCTTGCCTCGCCTGACCGTGCTTTCCCATGCGTTACCCTTTCCTTGCTTTGCCGTGCATTGCGTAGCCGTGCGTTGTCGTGCCTTAGCCTTGTTTCCCCTTGCCGTGCCGTTCCTTCCGTTACCCTGGCCTTTCCTTCCTTTTCCTTGCCTTGCTTACCTTCCGTTACTCTTTGCTTGCCTTCCCTGAATTTCCTAACCTTGCGTTGTCGTGCCTTAGCCTTATCTCGCCTGACCTTGCCTTCCTTTGCTTTAAGCTTTCCTTGCATTGTCGTGCATCGCCTAGCCTTGCGTTTTCGTGCATTAGACTTGCCTAGCCTCACCGTGCCTTTCCTTGCGTTACCCTTTGCTTGCCTTGCCGTGCATTGCCTAGCCTTGCGTTGTCGTGCCTTAGCCTTGCCTCGCCTGACTGTGCTTTCCCATGCGTAACCCTTTCCTTCCCTTGCCGTTCAATGCCTAGCGTTCGGTGTCGTGCCGTAGACTTGTTTAGCCTTGCCGTGCCGTTCCTTCCGTTACCCTTGCTTTCCTTGCTTTTCCTTGTCTTGCTTACCTTCCGTTACTCTTTGCTTGCCTTCCCTGAATTGCCTAGCCTTGCGTTGTCGTGCTTTTGCCTTATCTCGCCTGACCTTGCCTTCCTTTGCTTTAAGCTTTCCTTGCATTGTCGTGCATTGCCTAGCCTTGCGTTTTCGTGCATTAGCCTTGCCTAGCCTCACGGTGCCTTGCCTTGCGTTACCCTTTGCTTGCCTTGCCGTGCATTGCCTAGCCGTGCGTTGTCGTGCCTTAGCCTTGTTTCCCCTTGGCGTGGCGTGCCTTTTGTTACACTTGATTGCCTGGCTTTGCCTTGCCTTCCTTTCCTTCCGTTACTCTTTCCTTGCCTTGCCGTGCATTGCCTAGCCTTGCATTGTCGTGCCTTATCCTTGCCTCACCTGACCGTGCCTTCCCCTGCGTTACACTTTCCTTGCCTTGCCGTGCATTGCCTAGCCCTGCGTTGTCGTGCCTTAGCCTTGTTACCCCTTGCCGTGCCGTTCCTTCCGTTACCCTTGCCTTCCCTTGCTTTCCCTTGCCTTCCTTGCGTTCCGTTACTCTTTGCTTGCTTTCCGTGTATTGCCAAGCCTTGCGTTGTCATGCCTTAGCCTTGCCTCGCCTGACCGTGCTTTCCCATGCGTTACCCTTTCCTTGCCTTGCCGTGCATTGCCTAGCCTTGCATTGTCGTGCCTTATCCTTGCCTCACCTGACCGTGCCTTCCCCTGCGTTACACTTTCCTTGCCTTGCCGTGCATTGCCTAGCCCTGCGTTGTCGTGCCTTAGCCTTGTTACCCCTTGCCGTGCCTTTCCTTCCGTTACCCTTGCCTTCCCTTGCTTTCCCTTGCCTTCCTTGCGTTCCGTTACTCTTTGCTTGCTTTCCGTGTATTGCCAAGCCTTGCGTTGTCATGCCTTAGCCTTGCCTCGCCTGACCGTGCTTTCCCATGCGTTACCCTTTCCTTGCCTTGCCGTGCATTGCCTAGCGTGCGTTGTCGTGCCTTAGCCTTGTTTCCCCTTGCCGTGCCGTTCCTTCCGTTACCCTTGCCTTTCCTTGCTTTCCCTTGCCTTCCTTACCTTCCGTTACTCTTTGCTTGCCTTCCGTGCATTGCCTAGACTTGCGTTGTCGTGCCTTAGCCTTGCCTCGCCTGACCGTGCTTTCCCATGCGTTACCCTTTCCTTGCCTTGCCGTGCATTGCCTAGCCTGCGTTGCCGTGCCTTTGCCTTGTTTCCCCTTGCCGTGCAGTTCCTTCCGTTACCCTTGCCTTTCCTTGCTTTCCCTTGCCTTGCTTACCTTCCGTTACTCTTTGCTTGCCTTCCCTAAATTGCCTAGCCTTGCGTTTTCGTGCCTTTGCCTTATCTGGCCTGACCTTGCCTTCCTTTGCTTTAAGCTTTCCTTGCATTGTCGTGCATTGCCTAGCCTTGCGTTTTCGTGCATTAGCCTTCCCTAGCCTCACCGTGCCTTGCCTTGCGTTACCCTTTGCTTGCCTTGCCCTGCATTGCCTAGCCGTGCGTTGTCGTGCCTTAGCCTTGTTTCCCCTTGGCGTGCCGTTCCTTCCGTTACACTTGCTTTTCTTTGCTTTTCCTTGCCTTGCTTACCTTCCGTTATTCTTTGCTTGCCTTCCCTGAATTGCCTAGCCTTGCGTTGTCGTGTCTTTGCCTTATCTCGCCTGACCTTGCCTTCCTTTGCTTTAAGCTTTCCTTGCATTGTCGTGCATTGCCTAGCCTTGCGTTGTCGTGCATTAGCCTTGCCTAGCCTCACCGTGCCTTGCCTTGCGTTACCCTTTCCTTGCCTTGCCGTGCATTGCCTAGACGTGCGTTGTCGTGCCTTAGCCTTGTTTCCCCTTGCCGTTCCGTTCCTTCCGTTACACTTGCTTTTCTTTGCTTTCCCTTGCCTTCCTTACCTTCCGTTACTCTTTGCTTGCCTTCCGTGCATTGCCTAGCCTTGCGTTGTCGTGCCTTAGCCTTGCCTCGCCTGAACGTGCTTTCCCATTCGTTACCCTTTCCTTGCCTTGCCGTGCATTGCCCAGCCTGCTTTGCCGTGCCTTAGCCTTGTTTCCCCTTGCAGTGCTGTTCCTTCCGTTACCCTTGCCTTTCCTTGCTTTTCCTTGCCTTGCTTACCTTCCGTTACTCTTTACTTCCCTTCCCTGCATTGCCTAGCCTTGCGTTGTCGTGCCTTAGCCTTATCTCTCCTGACGGTGCCTTCCTTTGCTTTAAGCTTTCCTTGCATTGTCGTGCATTGCCTAACCTTGCGTTGTCGTGCATTAGCCTTGCCTAGCCTCACCGTGCCTTGCCTTGCGTTACCCTTTCCTTGCCTTGCCGTGCATTGCCTAGCCGTGCGTTGTCGTGCCTTAGCCTTGTTTCCCATTGCCGTGGCGTGCCTTTTGTTACACTTGCCTTGCCTGGCTTTGCCTTGCCTTCCTTTCCTTCCGTTACTATTTCCTTGCCTTGCCGTGCATTGCCTAGCCTTGTATTGCCGTGCCTTATCCTTGCCTCGCCTGACCGTGCTTTCCCATGCGTTACCCTTTCCTTGCTTTGCCGTGCATTGCGTAGCCGTGCGTTGTCGTGCCTTAGCCTTGTTTCCCCTTGCCGTGCCGTTCCTTCCGTTACACTTGCTTTTCTTTGCTTTCCCTTGCCTTCCTTACCTTCCGTTACTCTTTGCTTGCCTTCCGTGCATTGCCTAGCCTTGCGTTGTCGTGCCTTAGCCTTGCCTCGCCTGAACGTGCTTTTCCATGCGTTACCCTTTCCTTGCCTTGCCGTCCATTGCCCAGCCTGCGTTGCCGTGCCTTAGCCTTGTTTCCCCTTGCCGTGCAGTTCCTTCCGTTACCCTTGCCTTTCCTTGCTTTTCCTTGCCTTGCTTACCTTCCGTTACTCTTTGCTTCCCTTCCCTGCATTGCCTAGCCTTGCGTTGTCGTGCCTTAGCCTTATCTCGCCTGACCGTGCCTTCCTTTGCGTTAAGCTTTCCTTGCATTGTCGTGCATTGCCTAGCCTTGCGTTGTCGTGCATTATCCTTACCTAGCCTCACCTTGCCTTGCCTTGCGTTACCCTTTCCTTGCCTTGCCGTGCATTGCCTAGCCGTGCGTTGTCGTGCCTTAGCCTTGTTTCCCCTTGCCGTGGCGTGCCTTTTGTTACACTTGCCTTGCCTGGCTTTGCCTTGCCTTCCTTTCCTTCCGTTACTCTTTCCTTGCCTTGCCGTGCATTGCGTAGCCTTGCATTGTCGTGCCTTATCCTTGCCTCGCCTGACCGTGCTTTCCCATGCGTTACCCTTTCCTTGCCTTGCCGTGCATTGCCTAGCCTGCGTTGCCGTGCCTTAGCCTTGTTTCCCCTTGCCGTGCCGTTCCTGCCGTTACCCTTGCCTTTCCTTGCCGTGCATTGCCTAGCCCTGCGTTGTCGTGCATTAGCCTTGTTACCCCTTGCCGTGCATTTCCTTCCGTTACCCTTGCCTTCCCTTGCTTTCCCTTGCCTTCCTTGCGTTCCGTTACTCTTTGCTTGCTTTCCGTGTATTGCCAAGCCTTGCGTTGTCATGCCTTAGCCTTGCCTCGCCTGACCGTGCTTTCCCATGCGTTACCCTTTCCTTGCTTTGCCGTGCATTGCGTAGCCGTGCGTTGTCGTGCCTTAGCCTTGTTTCCCCTTGCCGTGCCGTTCCTTCCGTTACCCTGGCCTTTCCTTCCTTTTCCTTGCCTTGCTTACCTTCCGTTACTCTTTGCTTGCCTTCCCTGAATTTCCTAACCTTGCGTTGTCGTGCCTTAGCCTTATCTCGCCTGACCTTGCCTTCCTTTGCTTTAAGCTTTCCTTGCATTGTCGTGCATCGCCTAGCCTTGCGTTTTCGTGCATTAGACTTGCCTAGCCTCACCGTGCCTTTCCTTGCGTTACCCTTTGCTTGCCTTGCCGTGCATTGCCTAGCCTTGCGTTGTCGTGCCTTAGCCTTGCCTCGCCTGACTGTGCTTTCCCATGCGTAACCCTTTCCTTCCCTTGCCGTTCAATGCCTAGCGTTCGGTGTCGTGCCGTAGACTTGTTTAGCCTTGCCGTGCCGTTCCTTCCGTTACCCTTGCTTTCCTTGCTTTTCCTTGTCTTGCTTACCTTCCGTTACTCTTTGCTTGCCTTCCCTGAATTGCCTAGCCTTGCGTTGTCGTGCTTTTGCCTTATCTCGCCTGACCTTGCCTTCCTTTGCTTTAAGCTTTCCTTGCATTGTCGTGCATTGCCTAGCCTTGCGTTTTCGTGCATTAGCCTTGCCTAGCCTCACGGTGCCTTGCCTTGCGTTACCCTTTGCTTGCCTTGCCGTGCATTGCCTAGCCGTGCGTTGTCGTGCCTTAGCCTTGTTTCCCCTTGGCGTGGCGTGCCTTTTGTTACACTTGATTGCCTGGCTTTGCCTTGCCTTCCTTTCCTTCCGTTACTCTTTCCTTGCCTTGCCGTGCATTGCCTAGCCTTGCATTGTCGTGCCTTATCCTTGCCTCACCTGACCGTGCCTTCCCCTGCGTTACACTTTCCTTGCCTTGCCGTGCATTGCCTAGCCCTGCGTTGTCGTGCCTTAGCCTTGTTACCCCTTGCCGTGCCGTTCCTTCCGTTACCCTTGCCTTCCCTTGCTTTCCCTTGCCTTCCTTGCGTTCCGTTACTCTTTGCTTGCTTTCCGTGTATTGCCAAGCCTTGCGTTGTCATGCCTTAGCCTTGCCTCGCCTGACCGTGCTTTCCCATGCGTTACCCTTTCCTTGCCTTGCCGTGCATTGCCTAGCCTTGCATTGTCGTGCCTTATCCTTGCCTCACCTGACCGTGCCTTCCCCTGCGTTACACTTTCCTTGCCTTGCCGTGCATTGCCTAGCCCTGCGTTGTCGTGCCTTAGCCTTGTTACCCCTTGCCGTGCCTTTCCTTCCGTTACCCTTGCCTTCCCTTGCTTTCCCTTGCCTTCCTTGCGTTCCGTTACTCTTTGCTTGCTTTCCGTGTATTGCCAAGCCTTGCGTTGTCATGCCTTAGC
The DNA here is from genome assembly GCF_037893015.1 of Macrotis lagotis. Classification (NCBI taxonomy): domain Eukaryota; kingdom Metazoa; phylum Chordata; class Mammalia; order Peramelemorphia; family Peramelidae; genus Macrotis; species Macrotis lagotis. Next base: position 11,447 of record NW_027422450.1, read on the forward strand.
CTTGCCTCGCCTGACCGTGCTTTCCCATGCGTTACCCTTTCCTTGCCTTGCCGTGCATTGCCTAGCGTGCGTTGTCGTGCCTTAGCCTTGTTTCCCCTTGCCGTGCCGTTCCTTCCGTTACCCTTGCCTTTCCTTGCTTTCCCTTGCCTTCCTTACCTTCCGTTACTCTTTGCTTGCCTTCCGTGCATTGCCTAGACTTGCGTTGTCGTGCCTTAGCCTTGCCTCGCCTGACCGTGCTTTCCCATGCGTTACCCTTTCCTTGCCTTGCCGTGCATTGCCTAGCCTGCGTTGCCGTGCCTTTGCCTTGTTTCCCCTTGCCGTGCCGTTCTTTCCGTTACCCTTGCCTTTCCTTGCTTTCCCTTGCCTTGCTTACCTTCCGTTACTCTTTGCTTGCCTTCCCTAAATTGCCTAGCCTTGCGTTTTCGTGCCTTTGCCTTATCTGGCCTGACCTTGCCTTCCTTTGCTTTAAGCTTTCCTTGCATTGTCGTGCATTGCCTAGCCTTGCGTTTTCGTGCATTAGCCTTCCCTAGCCTCACCGTGCCTTGCCTTGCGTTACCCTTTGCTTGCCTTGCCCTGCATTGCCTAGCCGTGCGTTGTCGTGCCTTAGCCTTGTTTCCCCTTGGCGTGCCGTTCCTTCCGTTACACTTGCTTTTCTTTGCTTTTCCTTGCCTTGCTTACCTTCCGTTATTCTTTGCTTGCCTTCCCTGAATTGCCTAGCCTTGCGTTGTCGTGTCTTTGCCTTATCTCGCCTGACCTTGCCTTCCTTTGCTTTAAGCTTTCCTTGCATTGTCGTGCATTGCCTAGCCTTGCGTTTTCGTGCATTAGCCTTGCCTAGACTCACCGTGCCTTGCCTTGCGTTACCCTTTCCTTGCCTTGCCGTGCATTGCCTAGACGTGCGTTGTCGTGCCTTAGCCTTGTTTCCCCTTGCCGTTCCGTTCCTTCCGTTACACTTGCTTTTCTTTGCTTTCCCTTGCCTTCCTTACCTTCCGTTACTCTTTGCTTGCCTTCCGTGCATTGCCTAGCCTTGCGTTGTCGTGCCTTAGCCTTGCCTCGCCTGAACGTGCTTTCCCATTCGTTACCCTTTCCTTGCCTTGCCGTGCATTGCCCAGCCTGCTTTGCCGTGCCTTAGCCTTGTTTCCCCTTGCAGTGCTGTTCCTTCCGTTACCCTTGCCTTTCCTTGCTTTTCCTTGCCTTGCTTACCTTCCGTTACTCTTTACTTCCCTTCCCTGCATTGCCTAGCCTTGCGTTGTCGTGCCTTAGCCTTATCTCTCCTGACGGTGCCTTCCTTTGCTTTAAGCTTTCCTTGCATTGTCGTGCATTGCCTAACCTTGCGTTGTCGTGCATTAGCCTTGCCTAGCCTCACCGTGCCTTGCCTTGCGTTACCCTTTCCTTGCCTTGCCGTGCATTGCCTAGCCGTGCGTTGTCGTGCCTTAGCCTTGTTTCCCATTGCCGTGGCGTGCCTTTTGTTACACTTGCCTTGCCTGGCTTTGCCTTGCCTTCCTTTCCTTCCGTTACTATTTCCTTGCCTTGCCGTGCATTGCCTAGCCTTGTATTGCCGTGCCTTATCCTTGCCTCGCCTGACCGTGCTTTCCCATGCGTTACCCTTTCCTTGCTTTGCCGTGCATTGCGTAGCCGTGCGTTGTCGTGCCTTAGCATTGTTTCCCCTTGCCGTGCCGTTCCTTCCGTTACACTTGCCTTTCTTTGCTTTCCCTTGCCTTCCTTACCTTCCGTTACTCTTTGCTTGCCTTCCGTGCATTGCCTAACCTTGCGTTGTCGTGCCTTAGCCTTGCCTCGCCTGAACGTGCTTTCCCATGCGGTACCCTTTCCTTGCCTTGCCGTGCATTGCCTAGCCTACGTTGCCGTGCCTTAGCCTTGTTTCCCCTTGCCGTGCCGTTCCTTCCGTTACCCTTGCCTTCCCTTGCTTTCCCTTGCCTTCCTTGCTTTCCGTTACACTTTGCTTGCTTTCCGTGCATTGCCTAGCCTTGCGTTGTCATGCCTTAGCCTTGCCTCGACTGACCGTGCTTTCCCATGAGTTACCCTTTCCTTGCCTTGCCGTGCATTGCCTCTTCTGCGTTGCCGTGCGTTAGCCTTGTTTCCCCTTGCCGTGCCGTTCCTTCCGTTACCCTTGCCTTTCCTTGCTTTTCCTTGCCTTGCTTACCTTCCGTTACTCTTTGCTTGCATTCCCTGAATTGCCTAGCCTTGCGTTGTCGTGCCTTTGCCTTATCTGGCCTGACCTTGCCTTCCTTTGCTTTAAGCTTTCCTTGCATTGTCGTGCATTGCCTAGCCTTGCGTTTTCGTGCATTAGCCTTGCCTAGCCTCACCGTGCCTTGCCTTGCGTTACCCTTTGCTTGCCTTGCCCTGCATTGCCTACCCGTGCGTTGTCGTGCCTTAGCCTTGTTTCCCCTTGCCGTGCCGTTCCTTCCGTTACACTTGCTTTTCTTTGCTTTCCCTTGCCTTCCTTACCTTCCGTTACTCTTTCCTTGCCTTCCGTGCATTGCCTAGCCTTGCGTTGTCGTGCCTTAGCCTTGCCTCGCCTGAACGTGCTTTCCCATGCGGTACCCTTTCCTTGCCTTGCCGTGCATTGCCTAGCCTACGTTGCCGTGCCTTAGCCTTGTTTCCCCTTGCCGTGCCGTTCCTTCCGTTACACTTGCCTTTCCCTGCTTTCCCTTGCCTTCCTTACCTTCCGTTACTCTTTGCTTGCCTTCCGTGCATTGCCTAGCCTTGCGTTGTCGTGCCTTAGCGTTGCCTCGCCTGACCGTGCTTTCAAATGCGTTACCCTTTCCTTGCCTTGCCTTTCATTGCCTAGCGTTCGGTGTCGTGCCTTAGACTTGTTTCCCCTTGCCGTGCCGTTCCTTCCGTTACCCTGGCCTTTCCTTCCTTTTCCTTGCCTAGCTTACCTTCCGTTACTCTTTGCTTGCCTTCCCTGAATTTCCTAGCCTTGCGTTGTCGTGCCTTAGCCTTATCTCGCCTGACCTTGCCTTCCTTTGCTTTAAGCTTTCTTTGCATTGTCGTGCATCGCCTAGGCTTGCGTTTTCATGCATTAGCCTTGCCTAGCCTCACCGTGCCTTTCCTTGCGTTACCCTTTGCTTGCCTTGCCGTGCATTGCCTAGCCTACGTTGCCGTGCCTTAGCCTTGTTTCCCCTTGCCGTGCCGTTCCTTCCGTTACCCTTGCCTTCCCTTGCTTTCCCTTGCCTTCCTTGCGTTCCGTTACTCTTTGCTTACTTTCCGTGCATTGCCTAGCCTTGCGTTGTCATGCCTAAGCCTTGCCTCGCCTGACCGTGCTTTCCCATGCGTTACCCTTTCCTTGCCTTGCCGTGCATTGCCTAGCCTGCGTTGCCGTGCCTTAGGCTTGTTTCCCCTTGCCGTGCCGTTCCTTCCGTTACCCTTGCCTTTCCTTGATTTTCCTTGCCTTGCTTACCTTCCGTTACTCTTTGCTTGCATTCCCTGAATTGCCTAGCCTTGCGTTGTCGTGCCTTTGCCTTATCTGGCCTGACCTTGCCTTCCTTTGCTTTAAGCTTTCCTTGCATTGTCGAACATTGCCTAGCCTTGCGTTTTCGTGCATTAGCCTTGCCTAGCCTCACCGTGCCTTGCCTTGCGTTACCCTTTGCTTGCCTTGCCCTGCATTGCCTAGCCGTGCGTTGTCGTGCCTTAGCCTTGTTTCCCCTTGCCGTGCCGTTCCTTCCGTTACACTTGCTTTTCTTTGCTTTCCCTTGCCTTCCTTACCTTCCGTTACTCTTTGCTTGCCTTCCGTGCATTGCCTAGCCTTGCGTTGTCGTGCCTTGGCCTTGCGTCGCCTGAACGTGCTTTTCCATGCGTTACCCTTTCCTTGCCTTGCCGTCCATTGCCCAGCCTGCGTTGCCGTGCCTTAGCCTTGTTTCCCCTTGCCGTGCAGTTCCTTCCGTTACCCTTGCCCTTCCTTGCTTTTCCTTGCCTTGCTTACCTTCCGTTACTCTTTGCTTCCCTTCCCTGCATTGCCTAGCCTTGCGTTGTCGTGCCTTAGCCTTATCTCGCCTTACCGTGCCTTCCTTTGCGTTAAGCTTTCCTTGCATTGTCGTGCATTGCCTAGCCTTGCATTGTCGTGCATTAGCCTTACCTAGCCTCACCTTGCCTTGCCTTGCGTTACCCTTTCCTTGCCTTGCCGTGCATTGCCTAGCCGTGCGTTGTCGTGCCTTAGCCTTGTTTCCTCTTGCCGTGGCGTGCCTTTTGTTGCACTTGCCTTGCCTGGCTTTGCCTTGCCTTCCTTTCCTTCCGTTACTCTTTCCTTGCCTTGCCGTGCATTGCCTAGCCTTGCATTGTCGTGCCTTATCCTTGCCTCGCCTGACCGTGCTTTCCCATGCGTTACCCTTTCCTTGCCTTGCCGTGCATTGCCTAGCCTGCGTTGCCGTGCCTTAGCCTTGTTTCCCCTTGCCGTGCCGTTCCTTCCGTTACCCTTGCCTTTCCTTGCTTTTCCTTGCCTTGCTTACCTTCCGTTACACTTTGCTTGCATTCCCTGAATTGCCTAGCCTTGCGTTGTCGTGCCTTTGCCTTATCTGGCCTGACCTTGCCTTCCTTTGCTTTAAGCTTTCGTTGAATTGTCGTGCATTGCCTAGCCTTGCGTTTTCGTGCATTAGCCTTGCCTAGCCTCACCGTGCCTTGCCTTGCGTTACCCTTTGCTTGCCTTGCCCTGCATTGCCTAGCCGTGCGTTGTCGTGCCTTAGCCTTGTTTCCCCTTGCCGTGGCGTGCCTTTTGTTACACTTGCTTGCCTGGCTTTGCCTTGCCTTCCTTTCCTTCCGTTACTCTTTCCTTGCCTTCCGTGCATTGCCTAGCCTTGCGTTGTCGTGCCTTAGCCTTGCCTCGCCTGAACGTGCTTTCCCATGCGGTACCCTTTCCTTGCCTTGCCGTGCATTGCCTAGCCTACGTTGCCGTGCCTTAGCCTTGTTTCCCCTTGCCGTGCCGTTCCTTCCGTTACACTTGCCTTTCCCTGCTTTCCCTTGCCTTCCTTACCTTCCGTTACTCTTTGCTTGCCTTCCGTGCATTGCCTAGCCTTGCGTTGTCGTGCCTTAGCGTTGCCTCGCCTGACCGTGCTTTCAAATGCGTTACCCTTTCCTTGCCTTGCCGTTCATTGCCTAGCGTTCGGTGTCGTGCCTTAGACTTGTTTCCCCTTGCCGTGCCGTTCCTTCCGTTACCCTGGCCTTTCCTTCCTTTTCCTTGCCTAGCTTACCTTCCGTTACTCTTTGCTTGCCTTCCCTGAATTTCCTAGCCTTGCGTTGTCGTGCCTTAGCCTTATCTCGCCTGACCTTGCCTTCCTTTGCTTTAAGCTTTCTTTGCATTGTCGTGCATCGCCTAGGCTTGCGTTTTCATGCATTAGCCTTGCCTAGCCTCACCGTGCCTTTCCTTGCGTTACCCTTTGCTTGACTTGCCGTGCATTGCCTAGCCTACGTTGCCGTGCCTTAGCCTTGTTTCCCCTTGCCGTGCCGTTCCTTCCGTTACCCTTGCCTTCCCTTGCTTTCCCTTGCCTTCCTTGCGTTCCGTTACTCTTTGCTTACTTTCCGTGCATTGCCTAGCCTTGCGTTGTCATGCCTAAGCCTTGCCTCGCCTGACCGTGCTTTCCCATGCGTTACCCTTTCCTTGCCTTGCCGTGCATTGCCTAGCCTGCGTTGCCGTGCCTTAGGCTTGTTTCCCCTTGCCGTGCCCTTCCTTCCGTTACCCTTGCCTTTCCTTGATTTTCCTTGCCTTGCTTACCTTCCGTTACTCTTTGCTTGCATTCCCTGAATTGCCTAGCCTTGCGTTGTCGTGCCTTTGCCTTATCTGGCCTGACCTTGCCTTCCTTTGCTTTAAGCTTTCCTTGCATTGTCGAACATTGCCTAGCCTTGCGTTTTCGTGCATTAGCCTTGCCTAGCCTCACCGTGCCTTGCCTTGCGTTACCCTTTGCTTGCCTTGCCCTGCATTGCCTAGCCGTGCGTTGTCGTGCCTTAGCCTTGTTTCCCCTTGCCGTGCCGTTCCTTCCGTTACACTTGCTTTTCTTTGCTTTCCCTTGCCTTCCTTACCTTCCGTTACTCTTTGCTTGCCTTCCGTGCATTGCCTAGCCTTGCGTTGTCGTGCCTTGGCCTTGCGTCGCCTGAACGTGCTTTTCCATGCGTTACCCTTTCCTTGCCTTGCCGTCCATTGCCCAGCCTGCGTTGCCGTGCCTTAGCCTTGTTTCCCCTTGCCGTGCAGTTCCTTCCGTTACCCTTGCCCTTCCTTGCTTTTCCTTGCCTTGCTTACCTTCCGTTACTCTTTGCTTCCCTTCCCTGCATTGCCTAGCCTTGCGTTGTCGTGCCTTAGCCTTATCTCGCCTGACCGTGCCTTCCTTTGCGTTAAGCTTTCCTTGCATTGTCGTGCATTGCCTAGCCTTGCATTGTCGTGCATTAGCCTTACCTAGCCTCACCTTGCCTTGCCTTGCGTTACCCTTTCCTTGCCTTGCCGTGCATTGCCTAGCCGTGCGTTGTCGTGCCTTAGCCTTGTTTCCTCTTGCCGTGGCGTGCCTTTTGTTGCACTTGCCTTGCCTGGCTTTGCCTTGCCTTCCTTTCCTTCCGTTACTCTTTCCTTGCCTTGCCGTGCATTGCCTAGCCTTGCATTGTCGTGCCTTATCCTTGCCTCGCCTGACCGTGCTTTCCCATGCGTTACCCTTTCCTTGCCTTGCCGTGCATTGCCTAGCCTGCGTTGCCGTGCCTTAGCCTTGTTTCCCCTTGCCGTGCCGTTCCTTCCGTTACCCTTGCCTTTCCTTGCTTTTCCTTGCCTTGCTTACCTTCCGTTACACTTTGCTTGCATTCCCTGAATTGCCTAGCCTTGCGTTGTCGTGCCTTTGCCTTATCTGGCCTGACCTTGCCTTCCTTTGCTTTAAGCTTTCGTTGAATTGTCGTGCATTGCCTAGCCTTGCGTTTTCGTGCATTAGCCTTGCCTAGCCTCACCGTGCCTTGCCTTGCGTTACCCTTTGCTTGCCTTGCCCTGCATTGCCTAGCCGTGCGTTGTCGTGCCTTAGCCTTGTTTCCCCTTGCCGTGGCGTGCCTTTTGTTACACTTGCTTGCCTGGCTTTGCCTTGCCTTCCTTTCCTTCCGTTACTCTTTCCTTGCCTTCCGTGCATTGCCTAGCCTTGCGTTGTCGTGCCTTAGCCTTGCCTCGCCTGAACGTGCTTTCCCATGCGGTACCCTTTCCTTGCCTTGCCGTGCATTGCCTAGCCTACGTTGCCGTGCCTTAGCCTTGTTTCCCCTTGCCGTGCCGTTCCTTCCGTTACACTTGCCTTTCCCTGCTTTCCCTTGCCTTCCTTACCTTCCGTTACTCTTTGCTTGCCTTCCGTGCATTGCCTAGCCTTGCGTTGTCGTGCCTTAGCGTTGCCTCGCCTGACCGTGCTTTCAAATGCGTTACCCTTTCCTTGCCTTGCCGTTCATTGCCTAGCGTTCGGTGTCGTGCCTTAGACTTGTTTCCCCTTGCCGTGCCGTTCCTTCCGTTACCCTGGCCTTTCCTTCCTTTTCCTTGCCTAGCTTACCTTCCGTTACTCTTTGCTTGCCTTCCCTGAATTTCCTAGCCTTGCGTTGTCGTGCCTTAGCCTTATCTCGCCTGACCTTGCCTTCCTTTGCTTTAAGCTTTCTTTGCATTGTCGTGCATCGCCTAGGCTTGCGTTTTCATGCATTAGCCTTGCCTAGCCCACCGTGCCTTTAGCCTCACCGTGCCTTTCCTTGCGTTACCCTTTGCTTGACTTGCCGTGCATTGCCTAGCCTACGTTGCCGTGCCTTAGCCTTGTTTCCCCTTGCCGTGCCGTTCCTTCCGTTACCCTTGCCTTCCCTTGCTTTCCCTTGCCTTCCTTGCGTTCCGTTACTCTTTGCTTACTTTCCGTGCATTGCCTAGCCTTGCGTTGTCATGCCTAAGCCTTGCCTCGCCTGACCGTGCTTTCCCATGCGTTACCCTTTCCTTGCCTTGCCGTGCATTGCCTAGCCTGCGTTGCCGTGCCTTAGGCTTGTTTCCCCTTGCCGTGCCCTTCCTTCCGTTACCCTTGCCTTTCCTTGATTTTCCTTGCCTTGCTTACCTTCCGTTACTCTTTGCTTGCATTCCCTGAATTGCCTAGCCTTGCGTTGTCGTGCCTTTGCCTTATCTGGCCTGACCTTGCCTTCCTTTGCTTTAAGCTTTCCTTGCATTGTCGAACATTGCCTAGCCTTGCGTTTTCGTGCATTAGCCTTGCCTAGCCTCACCGTGCCTTGCCTTGCGTTACCCTTTGCTTGCCTTGCCCTGCATTGCCTAGCCGTGCGTTGTCGTGCCTTAGCCTTGTTTCCCCTTGCCGTGCCGTTCCTTCCGTTACACTTGCTTTTCTTTGCTTTCCCTTGCCTTCCTTACCTTCCGTTACTCTTTGCTTGCCTTCCGTGCATTGCCTAGCCTTGCGTTGTCGTGCCTTGGCCTTGCGTCGCCTGAACGTGCTTTTCCATGCGTTACCCTTTCCTTGCCTTGCCGTGCATTGCCCAGCCTGCGTTGCCGTGCCTTAGCCTTGTTTCCCCTTGCCGTGCAGTTCTTTCCGTTACCCTTGCCTTTCCTTGCTTTTCCTTGCCTTGCTTACCTTCCGTTACTCTTTGCTTCCCTTCCCTGCATTGCCTAGCCTTGCGTTGTCGTGCCTTAGCCTTATCTCGCCTGACCGTGCCTTCCTTTGCTTTAAGCTTTCCTTGCATTGTCGTGCATTGCCTAGCCTTGCATTGTCGTGCCTTATCCTTGCCTCGCCTGACCGTGCTTTCCCATGCGTTACCCTTTCCTTGCCTTGCCGTGCATTGCCTAGCCGTGCGTTGTCGTGCCTTAGCCTTGTTTCCCCTTGCCGTGCCGTTCCTTCCGTTACACTTGCCTTTCCCTGCTTTCCCTTGCCTTCCTTACCTTCCGTTACTCTTTGCTTGCCTTCCGTGCGTTGCCTAGCCTTGCGTTGTCGTGCCTTAGCGTTGCCTCGCCTGACCGTGCTTTCAAATGCGTTACCCTTTCCTTGCCTTGCCCTTCATTGCCTAGCGTTCGGTGTCGTGCCTTAGACTTGTTTCCCCTTGCCGTGCCGTTCCTTCCGTTACCCTGGCCTTTCCTTCCTTTTCCTTGCCTAGCTTACCTTCCGTTACTCTTTGCTTGTCTTCCCTGAATTTCCTAGCCTTGCGTTGTCGTGCCTTAGCCTTATCTCGCCTGACCTTGCCTTCCTTTGCTTTAAGCTTTCCTTGCATTGTCGTGCATCGCCTAGCCTTGCGTTTTCATGCATTAGCCTTGCCTAGCCTCACCGTGCCTTTCCTTGCATTACCCTTTGCTTGCCTTGCCGTGCATTGCCTAGCCGTGCGTTGTCGTGCCTTAGCCTTGTTTCCCCTTGCCGTGCCGTTCCTTCCGTTACACTTGGCTTTCTTTGCTTTCCCTTGCCTTCCTTACCTTCCGTTACTCTTTGCTTGCCTTCCGTACATTGCCTAGCCTTGCGTTGTCGTGCCTTAGCCTTGCCTCGCCTGAACGTGCTTTCCCATGCGGTACCCTTTCCTTGCCTTGCCGTGCATTGCCTAGCCTACGTTGCCGTGCCTTAGCCTTGTTTCCCCTTGCCGTGCCGTTCCTTCCGTTACCCTTGCCTTCCCTTGCTTTCCCTTGCCTTCCTTGCTTTCCGTTACTCTTTGCTTGCTTTCCGTGCATTGCCTAGCCTTGCGTTGTCATGCCTTAGCCTTGCCTCGACTGACCGTGCTTTCCCATGAGTTACACTTTCCTTGCCTTGCCGTGCATTGCCTGGTCTGCGTTGCCGTGCGTTAGCCTTGTTTCCCCTTGCCGTGCCGTTCCTTCCGTTACCCTTGCCTCTCCTTGCTTTTCCTTGCCTTGATTAACTTCCGTTACTCTTTGCTTCCCTTCCCTGCATTGCTTAGCCTTGCGTTGTCGTGCCTTAGCCTTATCTCGCCTGACCGTGCCTTCCTTTGCTTTAAGCTTTCCTTGCATTGTCGTGCATTGCCTAGCCTTGCGTTTTCGTGCATTAGCCTTGCCTAGCCTCACCGTGACTTGCCTTGCGTTACCCTTTGCTTGCATGGCCCTGCATTGCCTACCCGTGCGTTGTCGTGCCTTAGCCTTGTTTCCCCTTGCCGTGCCGTTCCTTCCGTTACACTTGCTTTTCTTTGCTTTCCCTTGCCTTCCTTACCTTCCGTTACTCTTTGCTTGCCTTCCGTGCATTGCCTAGCCTTGCGTTGTCGTGCCTTAGCCTTGCCTCGCCTGAACGTGCTTTTCCATGCGTTACCCTTTCCTTGCCTTGCCGTCCATTGCCCAGCCTGCGTTGCCGTGCCTTAGCCTTGTTTCCCCTTGCCGTGCAGTTCCTTCCGTTACCCTTGCCTTTCCTTGCTTTTCCTTGCCTTGCTTACCTTCCGTTACTCTTTGCTTCCCTTCCCTGCATTGCCTAGCCTTGCGTTGTCGTGCCTTAGCCTTATCTCGCCTGACCGTGCCTTCCTTTGCGTTAAGCTTTCCTTGCATTGTCGTGCATTGCCTAGCCTTGCGTTGTCGTGCATTATCCTTACCTAGCCTCACCTTGCCTTGCCTTGCGTTACCCTTTCCTTGCCTTGCCGTGCATTGCCTAGCCGTGCGTTGTCGTGCCTTAGCCTTGTTTCCCCTTGCCGTGGCGTGCCTTTTGTTACACTTGCCTTGCCTGGCTTTGCCTTGCCTTCCTTTCCTTCCGTTACTCTTTCCTTGCCTTGCCGTGCATTGCGTAGCCTTGCATTGTCGTGCCTTATCCTTGCCTCGCCTGACCGTGCTTTCCCATGCGTTACCCTTTCCTTGCCTTGCCGTGCATTGCCTAGCCTGCGTTGCCGTGCCTTAGCCTTGTTTCCCCTTGCCGTGCCGTTCCTGCCGTTACCCTTGCCTTCCCTTGCCGTGCATTGCCTAGCCCTGCGTTGTCGTGCATTAGCCTTGTTACCCCTTGCCGTGCCTTTCCTTCCGTTACCCTTGCCTTCCCTTGCTTTCCCTTGCCTTCCTTCCGTTCCGTTACTCTTTGCTTGCTTTCCGTGTATTGCCAAGCCTTGCGTTGTCATGCCTTAGCCTTGCCTCGCCTGACCGTGCTTTCCCATGCGTTACCCTTTCCTTGCTTTGCCGTGCATTGCGTAGCCGTGCGTTGTCGTGCCTTAGCCTTGTTTCCCCTTGCCGTGCCGTTCCTTCCGTTACCCTGGCCTTTCCTTCCTTTTCCTTGCCTTGCTTACCTTCCGTTACTCTTTGCTTGCCTTCCCTGAATTTCCTAACCTTGCGTTGTCGTGCCTTAGCCTTATCTCGCCTGACCTTGCCTTCCTTTGCTTTAAGCTTTCCTTGCATTGTCGTGCATCGCCTAGCCTTGCGTTTTCGTGCATTAGACTTGCCTAGCCTCACCGTGCCTTTCCTTGCGTTACCCTTTGCTTGCCTTGCCGTGCATTGCCTAGCCTTGCGTTGTCGTGCCTTAGCCTTGCCTCGCCTGACTGTGCTTTCCCATGCGTAACCCTTTCCTTCCCTTGCCGTTCAATGCCTAGCGTTCGGTGTCGTGCCGTAGACTTGTTTAGCCTTGCCGTGCCGTTCCTTCCGTTACCCTTGCTTTCCTTGCTTTTCCTTGTCTTGCTTACCTTCCGTTACTCTTTGCTTGCCTTCCCTGAATTGCCTAGCCTTGCGTTGTCGTGCTTTTGCCTTATCTCGCCTGACCTTGCCTTCCTTTGCTTTAAGCTTTCCTTGCATTGTCGTGCATTGCCTAGCCTTGCGTTTTCGTGCATTAGCCTTGCCTAGCCTCACGGTGCCTTGCCTTGCGTTACCCTTTGCTTGCCTTGCCGTGCATTGCCTAGCCGTGCGTTGTCGTGCCTTAGCCTTGTTTCCCCTTGGCGTGGCGTGCCTTTTGTTACACTTGATTGCCTGGCTTTGCCTTGCCTTCCTTTCCTTCCGTTACTCTTTGCTTGCTTTCCGTGTATTGCCAAGCCTTGCGTTGTCATGCCTTAGCCTTGCCTCGCCTGACCGTGCTTTCCCATGCGTTACCCTTTCCTTGCCTTGCCGTGCATTGCCTAGCCTTGCATTGTCGTGCCTTATCCTTGCCTCACCTGACCGTGCCTTCCCCTGCGTTACACTTTCCTTGCCTTGCCGTGCATTGCCTAGCCCTGCGTTGTCGTGCCTTAGCCTTGTTACCCCTTGCCGTGCCTTTCCTTCCGTTACCCTTGCCTTCCCTTGCTTTCCCTTGCCTTCCTTGCGTTCCGTTACTCTTTGCTTGCTTTCCGTGTATTGCCAAGCCTTGCGTTGTCATGCCTTAGCCTTGCCTCGCCTGACCGTGCTTTCCCATGCGTTACCCTTTCCTTGCCTTGCCGTGCATTGCCTAGCGTGCGTTGTCGTGCCTTAGCCTTGTTTCCCCTTGCCGTGCCGTTCCTTCCGTTACCCTTGCCTTTCCTTGCTTTCCCTTGCCTTCCTTACCTTCCGTTACTCTTTGCTTGCCTTCCGTGCATTGCCTAGACTTGCGTTGTCGTGCCTTAGCCTTGCCTCGCCTGACCGTGCTTTCCCATGCGTTACCCTTTCCTTGCCTTGCCGTGCATTGCCTAGCCTGCGTTGCCGTGCCTTTGCCTTGTTTCCCCTTGCCGTGCCGTTCTTTCCGTTACCCTTGCCTTTCCTTGCTTTCCCTTGCCTTGCTTACCTTCCGTTACTCTTTGCTTGCCTTCCCTAAATTGCCTAGCCTTGCGTTTTCGTGCCTTTGCCTTATCTGGCCTGACCTTGCCTTCCTTTGCTTTAAGCTTTCCTTGCATTGTCGTGCATTGCCTAGCCTTGCGTTTTCGTGCATTAGCCTTCCCTAGCCTCACCGTGCCTTGCCTTGCGTTACCCTTTGCTTGCCTTGCCCTGCATTGCCTAGCCGTGCGTTGTCGTGCCTTAGCCTTGTTTCCCCTTGGCGTGCCGTTCCTTCCGTTACACTTGCTTTTCTTTGCTTTTCCTTGCCTTGCTTACCTTCCGTTATTCTTTGCTTGCCTTCCCTGAATTGCCTAGCCTTGCGTTGTCGTGTCTTTGCCTTATCTCGCCTGACCTTGCCTTCCTTTGCTTTAAGCTTTCCTTGCATTGTCGTGCATTGCCTAGCCTTGCGTTTTCGTGCATTAGCCTTGCCTAGACTCACCGTGCCTTGCCTTGCGTTACCCTTTCCTTGCCTTGCCGTGCATTGCCTAGACGTGCGTTGTCGTGCCTTAGCCTTGTTTCCCCTTGCCGTTCCGTTCCTTCTGTTACACTTGCTTTTCTTTGCTTTCCCTTGCCTTCCTTACCTTCCGTTACTCTTTGCTTGCCTTCCGTGCATTGCCTAGCCTTGCGTTGTCGTGCCTTAGCCTTGCCTCGCCTGAACGTGCTTTCCCATTCGTTACCCTTTCCTTGCCTTGCCGTGCATTGCCCAGCCTGCTTTGCCGTGCCTTAGCCTTGTTTCCCCTTGCAGTGCTGTTCCTTCCGTTACCCTTGCCTTTCCTTGCTTTTCCTTGCCTTGCTTACCTTCCGTTACTCTTTACTTCCCTTCCCTGCATTGCCTAGCCTTGCGTTGTCGTGCCTTAGCCTTATCTCTCCTGACGGTGCCTTCCTTTGCTTTAAGCTTTCCTTGCATTGTCGTGCATTGCCTAACCTTGCGTTGTCGTGCATTAGCCTTGCCTAGCCTCACCGTGCCTTGCCTTGCGTTACCCTTTCCTTGCCTTGCCGTGCATTGCCTAGCCGTGCGTTGTCGTGCCTTAGCCTTGTTTCCCATTGCCGTGGCGTGCCTTTTGTTACACTTGCCTTGCCTGGCTTTGCCTTGCCTTCCTTTCCTTCCGTTACTATTTCCTTGCCTTGCCGTGCATTGCCTAGCCTTGTATTGCCGTGCCTTATCCTTGCCTCGCCTGACCGTGCTTTCCCATGCGTTACCCTTTCCTTGCTTTGCCGTGCATTGCGTAGCCGTGCGTTGTCGTGCCTTAGCATTGTTTCCCCTTGCCGTGCCGTTCCTTCCGTTACACTTGCCTTTCTTTGCTTTCCCTTGCCTTCCTTACCTTCCGTTACTCTTTGCTTGCCTTCCGTGCATTGCCTAACCTTGCGTTGTCGTGCCTTAGCCTTGCCTCGCCTGAACGTGCTTTCCCATGCGGTACCCTTTCCTTGCCTTGCCGTGCATTGCCTAGCCTACGTTGCCGTGCCTTAGCCTTGTTTCCCCTTGCAGTGCCGTTCCTTCCGTTACCCTTGCCTTCCCTTGCTTTCCCTTGCCTTCCTTGCTTTCCGTTACTCTTTGCTTGCTTTCCGTGCATTGCCTAGCCTTGCGTTGTCATGCCTTAGCCTTGCCTCGACTGACCGTGCTTTCCCATGAGTTACCCTTTCCTTGCCTTGCCGTGCATTGCCTCTTCTGCGTTGCCGTGCGTTAGCCTTGTTTCCCCTTGCCGTGCCGTTCCTTCCGTTACCCTTGCCTTTCCTTGCTTTTCCTTGCCTTGCTTACCTTCCGTTACTCTTTGCTTGCATTCCCTGAATTGCCTAGCCTTGCGTTGTCGTGCCTTTGCCTTATCTGGCCTGACCTTGCCTTCCTTTGCTTTAAGCTTTCCTTGCATTGTCGTGCATTGCCTAGCCTTGCGTTTTCGTGCATTAGCCTTGCCTAGCCTCACCGTGCCTTGCCTTGCGTTACCCTTTGCTTGCCTTGCCCTGCATTGCCTACCCGTGCGTTGTCGTTCCTTAGCCTTGTTTCCCCTTGCCGTGCCGTTCCTTCCGTTACACTTGCTTTTCTTTGCTTTCCCTTGCCTTCCTTACCTTCCGTTACTCTTTGCTTGCCTTCCGTGCATTGCCTAGTCTTGCGTTGTCGTGCCTTATCCTTGCCTAGCCTGAACGTGCTTTTCCATGCGTTACCCTTTCCTTGCCTTGCCGTCCATTGCCCAGCCTGCGTTGCCGTGCCTTAGACTTGTTTCCCCTTGCCGTGCAGTTCCTTCCGTTACACTTGCCTTTCTTTGCTTTCCCTTGCCTTCCTTACCTTCCGTTACTCTTTGCTTGCCTTCCGTGCATTGCCTAGCCTTGCGTTGTCGTGCCTTAGCCTTATCTCGCCTGACCGTGCCTTCCTTTGCGTTAAGCTTTCCTTGCATTGTCGTGCATTGCCTAGCCTTGCGTTGTCGTGCATTAGCCTTACCTAGCCTCACCTTGCCTTGCCTTGCGTTACCCTTTCCTTGCCTTGCCGTGCATTGCCTAGCCGTGCGTTGTCGTGCCTTAGCCTTGTTTCCTCTTGCCGTGGCGTGCCTTTTGTTGCACTTGCCTTGCCTGGCTTTGCCTTGCCTTCCTTTCCTTCCGTTACTCTTTCCTTGCCTTGCCGTGCATTGCGTAGCCTTGCATTGTCGTGCCTTATCCTTGCCTCGCCTGACCGTGCTTTCCCATGCGTTACCCTTTCCTTGCCTTGCCGTGCATTGCCTAGCCTGCGTTGCCGTGCCTTAGCCTTGTTTCCCCTTGCCGTGCCGTTCCTTCCGTTACCCTTGCCTTTCCTTGCTTTTCCTTGCCTTGCTTACCTTCCGTTACACTTTGCTTGCATTCCCTGAATTGCCTAGCCTTGCGTTGTCGTGCCTTTGCCTTATCTGGCCTGACCTTGCCTTCCTTTGCTTTAAGCTTTCGTTCCATTGTCGTGCATTGCCTAGCCTTGCGTTTTCGTGCATTAGCCTTGCCTAGCCTCACCGTGCCTTGCCTTGCGTTACCCTTTGCTTGCCTTGCCCTGCATTGCCTAGCCGTGCGTTGTCGTGCCTTAGCCTTGTTTCCCCTTGCCGTGGCGTGCCTTTTGTTACACTTGCTTGCCTGGCTTTGCCTTGCCTTCCTTTCCTTCCGTTACTCTTTCCTTGCCTTCCGTGCATTGCCTAGCCTTGCGTTGTCGTGCCTTAGCCTTGCCTCGCCTGAACGTGCTTTCCCATGCGGTACCCTTTCCTTGCCTTGCCGTGCATTGCCTAGCCTACGTTGCCGTGCCTTAGCCTTGTTTCCCCTTGCCGTGCCGTTCCTTCCGTTACACTTGCCTTTCCCTGCTTTCCCTTGCCTTCCTTACCTTCCGTTACTCTTTACTTGCCTTCCGTGCATTGCCTAGCCTTGCGTTGTCGTGCCTTAGCGTTGCCTCTCCTGACCGTGCTTTCAAATGCTTTACCCTTTGCTTGCCTTGCCCTTCATTGCCTAGCGTTCGGTGTCGTGCCTTAGACTTGTTTCCCCTTGCCGTGCCGTTCCTTCCGTTACCCTGGCCTTTCCTTCCTTTTCCTTGCCTAGCTTACCTTCCGTTACTCTTTGCTTGCCTTCCCTGAATTTCCTAGCCTTGCGTTGTCGTGCCTTAGCCTTATCTCGCCTGACCTTGCCTTCCTTTGCTTTAAGCTTTCTTTGCATTGTCGTGCATCGCCTAGGCTTGCGTTTTCATGCATTAGCCTTGCCTAGCCTCACCGTGCCTTTCCTTGCGTTACCCTTTGCTTGCCTTGCCGTGCATTGCCTAGCCTACGTTGCCGTGCCTTAGCCTTGTTTCCCCTTGCCGTGCCGTTCCTTCCGTTACCCTTGCCTTCCCTTGCTTTCCCTTGCCTTCCTTGCGTTCCGTTACTCTTTGCTTACTTTCCGTGCATTGCCTAGCCTTGCGTTGTCATGCCTAAGCCTTGCCTCGCCTGACTGTGCTTTCCCATGCGTTACCCTTTCCTTGCCTTGCCGTGCATTGCCTAGCCTGCGTTGCCGTGCCTTAGGCTTGTTTCCCCTTGCCGTGCCGTTCCTTCCGTTACCCTTGCCTTTCCTTGATTTTCCTTGCCTTGCTTACCTTCCGTTACTCTTTGCTTGCATTCCCTGAATTGCCTAGCCTTGCGTTGTCGTGCCTTTGCCTTATCTGGCCTGACCTTGCCTTCCTTTGCTTTAAGCTTTCCTTGCATTGTCGAACATTGCCTAGCCTTGCGTTTTCGTGCATTAGCCTTGCCTAGCCTCACCGTGCCTTGCCTTGCGTTACCCTTTGCTTGCCTTGCCCTGCATTGCCTAGCCGTGCGTTGTCGTGCCTTAGCCTTGTTTCCCCTTGCCGTGCCGTTCCTTCCGTTACACTTGCTTTTCTTTGCTTTCCCTTGCCTTCCTTACCTTCCGTTACTCTTTGCTTGCCTTCCGTGCATTGCCTAGCCTTGCGTTGTCGTGCCTTGGCCTTGCGTCGCCTGAACGTGCTTTTCCATGCGTTACCCTTTCCTTGCCTTGCCGTGCATTGCCCAGCCTGCGTTGCCGTGCCTTAGCCTTGTTTCCCCTTGCCGTGCAGTTCTTTCCGTTACCCTTGCCTTTCCTTGCTTTTCCTTGCCTTGCTTACCTTCCGTTACTCTTTGCTTCCCTTCCCTGCATTGCCTAGCCTTGCGTTGTCGTGCCTTAGCCTTATCTCGCCTGACCGTGCCTTCCTTTGCTTTAAGCTTTCCTTGCATTGTCGTGCATTGCCTAGCCTTGCGTTGTCGCGCATTAGCCTTGCCTAGCCTCACCGTGCCTTGCCTTGCGTTACCCTTTCCTTGCCTTGCCGTGCATTGCCTAGCCGTGCGTTGTCGTGCCTTAGCCTTGTTTCCCCTTTCCGTGGCGTACCTTTTGTTGCACTTGCCTTGCTTGGCTTTGCCTTGCCTTCCTTTCCTTCCGTTACTCTTTCCTTGCCTTGCCGTGCATTGCGTAGCCTTGCATTGTCGTGCCTTATCCTTGCCTCGCCTGACCGTGCTTTCCCATGCGTTACCCTTTCCTTGCCTTGCCGTGCATTGCCTAGCCGTGCGTTGTCGTGCCTTAGACTTGTTTGCCCTTGCCGTGCCGTTCCTTCCGTTACACTTGCCTTTCCCTGCTTTCCCTTGCCTTCCTTACCTTCCGTTACTCTTTGCTTGCCTTCCGTGCGTTGCCTAGCCTTGCGTTGTCGTGCCTTAGCGTTGCCTCGCCTGACCGTGCTTTCAAATGCGTTACCCTTTCCTTGCCTTGCCGTTCATTGCCTAGCGTTCGGTGTCGTGCCTTAGACTTGTTTCCCCTTGCCGTGCCGTTCCTTCCGTTACCCTGGCCTTTCCTTCCTTTTCCTTGCCTAGCTTACCTTCCGTTACTCTTTGCTTGTCTTCCCTGAATTTCCTAGCCTTGCGTTGTCGTGCCTTAGCCTTATCTCGCCTGACCTTGCCTTCCTTTGCTTTAAGCTTTCCTTGCATTGTCGTGCATCGCCTAGCCTTGCGTTTTCATGCATTAGCCTTGCCTAGCCTCACCGTGCCTTTCCTTGCATTACCCTTTGCTTGCCTTGCCGTGCATTGCCTAGCCGTGCGTTGTCGTGCCTTAGCCTTGTTTCCCCTTGCCGTGCCGTTCCTTCCGTTACACTTGCCTTTCTTTGCTTTCCCTTGCCTTCCTTACCTTCCGTTACTCTTTGCTTGCCTTCCGTACATTGCCTAGCCTTGCGTTGTCGTGCCTTAGCCTTGCCTCGCCTGAACGTGCTTTCCCATGCGGTACCCTTTCCTTGCCTTGCCGTGCATTGCCTAGCCTACGTTGCCGTGCCTTAGCCTTGTTTCCCCTTGCCGTGCCGTTCCTTCCGTTACCCTTGCCTTCCCTTGCTTTCCCTTGCCTTCCTTGCTTTCCGTTACTCTTTGCTTGCTTTCCGTGCATTGCCTAGCCTTGCGTTGTCATGCCTTAGCCTTGCCTCGACTGACCGTGCTTTCCCATGAGTTACACTTTCCTTGCCTTGCCGTGCATTGCCTGGTCTGCGTTGCCGTGCGTTAGCATTGTTTCCCCTTGCCGTGCCGTTCCTTCCGTTACCCTTGCCTCTCCTTGCTTTTCCTTGCCTTGATTAACTTCCGTTACTCTTTGCTTCCCTTCCCTGCATTGCTTAGCCTTGCGTTGTCGTGCCTTAGCCTTATCTCGCCTGACCGTGCCTTCCTTTGCTTTAAGCTTTCCTTGCATTGTCGTGCATTGCCTAGCCTTGCGTTTTCGTGCATTAGCCTTGCCTAGCCTCACCGTGACTTGCCTTGCGTTCCCCTTTGCTTGCATGGCCCTGCATTGCCTACCCGTGCGTTGTCGTGCCTTAGCCTTGTTTCCCCTTGCCGTGCCGTTCCTTCCGTTACACTTGCTTTTCTTTGCTTTCCCTTGCCTTCCTTACCTTCCGTTACTCTTTGCTTGCCTTCCGTGCATTGCCTAGCCTTGCGTTGTCGTGCCTTAGCCTTGCCTCGCCTGAACGTGCTTTTCCATGCGTTACCCTTTCCTTGCCTTGCCGTCCATTGCCCAGCCTGCGTTGCCCTGCCTTAGCCTTGTTTCCCCTTGCCGTGCAGTTCCTTCCGTTACCCTTGCCTTTCCTTGCTTTTCCTTGCCTTGCTTACCTTCCGTTACTCTTTGCTTGCCTTCCGTGCATTGCCTAGCCTTGCGTTGTCGTGCCTTAGCCTTATCTCGCCTGACCGTGCCTTCCTTTGCGTTAAGCTTTCCTTGCATTGTCGTGCATTGCCTAGCCTTGCGTTGTCGTGCATTAGCCTTGCCTAGCCTCACCGTGCCTTGCCTTGCGTTACCCTTTCCTTGCCTTGCCGTGCATTGCCTAGCCGTGCGTTGTCGTGCCTTAGCCTTGTTTCCCCTTGCCGTGGCGTGCCTTTTGTTACACTTGCCTTGCCTGGCTTTGCCTTGCCTTCCTTTCCTTCCGTTACTCTTTCCTTGCCTTGCCGTGCATTGCCTAGCCTTGTATTGCCGTGCCTTATCCTTGCCTCGCCTGACCGTGCTTTCCCATGCGTTACCCTTTCCTTGCTTTGCCGTGCATTGCGTAGCCGTGCGTTGTCGTGCCTTAGCCTTGTTTCCCCTTGCCGTGCCGTTCCTTCCGTTACCCTGGCCTTTCCTTCCTTTTCCTTGACTTGCTTACCTTCCGTTACTCTTTGCTTGCCTTCCCTGAATTTCCTAACCTTGCGTTGTCGTGCCTTAGCCTTATCTCGCCTGACCTTGCCTTCCTTTGCTTTAAGCTTTCCTTGCATTGTCGTGCATCGCCTAGCCTTGCGTTTTCGTGCATTAGACTTGCCTAGCCTCACCGTGCCTTTCCTTGCGTTACCCTTTGCTTGCCATGCCGTGCATTGCCTAGCCTTGCGTTGTCGTGCCTTAGCCTTGCCTCGCCTGACTGTGCTTTCCCATGCGTAACCCTTTCCTTCCCTTGCCGTTCAATGCCTAGCGTTCGGTGTCGTGCCGTAGACTTGTTTAGCCTTGCCGTGCCGTTCCTTCCGTTACCCTTGCTTTCCTTGCTTTTCCTTGTCTTGCTTACCTTCCGTTACTCTTTGCTTGCCTTCCCAGAATTGCCTAGCCTTGCGTTGTCGTGCTTTTGCCTTATCTCGCCTGACCTTGCCTTCCTTTGCTTTAAGCTTTCCTTGCATTGTCGTGCATTGCCTAGCCTTGCGTTTTCGTGCATTAGCCTTGCCTAGCCTCACGGTGCCTTGCCTTGCGTTACCCTTTGCTTGCCTTGCCGTGCATTGCCTAGCCGTGCGTTGTCGTGCCTTAGCCTTGTTTCCCCTTGGCGTGGCGTGCCTTTTGTTACACTTGATTGCCTGGCTTTGCCTTGCCTTCCTTTCCTTCCGTTACTCTTTCCTTGCCTTGCCGTGCATTGCCTAGCCTTGCATTGTCGTGCCTTATCCTTGCCTCACCTGACCGTGCCTTCCCCTGCGTTACCCTTTCCTTGCCTTGCCGTGCATTGCCTAGCCCTGCGTTGTCGTGCCTTAGCCTTGTTACCCCTTGCCGTGCCGTTCCTTCCGTTACCCTTGCCTTCCCTTGCTTTCCCTTGCCTTCCTTGCGTTCCGTTACTCTTTGCTTGCTTTCCGTGTATTGCCAAGCCTTGCGTTGTCATGCCTTAGCCTTGCCTCGCCTGACCGTGCTTTCCCATGCGTTACCCTTTCCTTGCCTTGCCGTGCATTGCCTAGCGTGCGTTGTCGTGCCTTAGCCTTGTTTCGCCTTGCCGTGCCGTTCCTTCCGTTACCCTTGCCTTTCCTTGCTTTCCCTTGCCTTCCTTACCTTCCGTTACTCTTTGCTTGCCTTCCGTGCATTGCCTAGCCTTGCGTTGTCGTGCCTTAGCCTTGCCTCGCCTGACAGTGCCTTGCCTTGCGTTACCCTTTCCTTGCCTTGCCGTGCATTGCCTAGCCTTGCGTTGTCGTGCCTTAGCCTTGTTTCCCCTTGCCGTGCCGTTCCTTCCGTTACCCTTGCCTTTCCTTGCTTTCCCTTGCCTTGCTTACCTTCCGTTACTCTTTGCTTGCCTTCCCTGAATTGCCTAGCCTTGCGTTTTCGTGCCTTTGCCTTCTCTCGCCTGACCTTGCCTTCCTTTGCTTTAAGCTTTCCTTGCATTGTCGTGCATTGCCTAGCCTTGCGTTTTCGTGCATTAGCCTTGCCTAGCCTCACCGTGCCTTGCCTTGCGTTACCCTTTCCTTGCCTTGCCGTGCATTGCCTAGCCGTGCGTTGTCGTGCCTTAGCCTTGTTTCCCCTTGCCGTGCGGTTCCTTCCGTTACCCTTGCCTTTCCTTGCTTTTCCTTGCCTTGCTTACCTTCCGTTATTCTTTGCTTCCCTTCCCTGAATTGCCTAGCCTTGCGTTGTCGTGTCTTTGCCTTATCTCGCCTGACCTTGCCTTCCTTTGCTTTAAGCTTTCCTTGCATTGTCGTGCATTGCCTAGCCTTGCGTTTTCGTGCATTAGCCTTGCCTAGACTCACCGTGCCTTGCCTTGCGTTACCCTTTCCTTCCCTTGCCGTGCATTGCCTAGAAGTGCGTTGTCGTGCCTTAGCCTTGTTTCCCCTTGCCGTTCCGTTCCTTCCGTTACACTTGCTTTTCTTTGCTTTCCCTTGCCTTCCTTACCTTCCGTTACTCTTTGCTTGCCTTCCGTGCATTGCCTAGCCTTGCGTTGTCGTGCCTTAGCCTTGCCTCGCCTGAACGTGCTTTCCCATGCGTTACCCTTTCCTTGCCTTGCCGTGCATTGCCCAGCCTGCTTTGCCGTGCCTTAGCCTTGTTTCCCCTTGCCGTGCTGTTCCTTCCGTTACCCTTGCCTTTCCTTGCTTTTCCTTGCCTTGCTTACCTTCCGTTACTCTTTGCTTCCCTTCCCTGCATTGCCTAGCCTTGCGTTGTCGTGCCTTAGACTTATCTCTCCTGACCGTGCCTTCCTTTGCTTTAAGCTTTCCTTGCATTGTCGTGCATTGCCTAACCTTGCGTTGTCGTGCATTAGCCTTGCCTAGCCTCACCGTGCCTTGCCTTGCGTTACCCTTTCCTTGCCTTGCCGTGCATTGCCTAGCCGTGCGTTGTCGTGCCTTAGCCTTGTTTCCCCTTGCCGTGGCGTGCCTTTTGTTACACTTGCCTTGCCTGGCTTTGCCTTGCCTTCCTTTCCTTCCGTTACTATTTCCTTGCCTTGCCGTGCATTGCCTAGCCTTGTATTGTCGTGCCTTATCCTTGCCTCGCCTGACCGTGCTTTCCCATGCGTTACCCTTTCCTTGCTTTGCCGTGCATTGCGTAGCCGTGCGTTGTCGTGCCTTAGCCTTGTTTCCCCTTGCCGTGCCGTTCCTTCCGTTACACTTGCCTTTCTTTGCTTTCCCTTGCCTTCCTTACCTTCCGTTACTCTTTGCTTGCCTTCCGTGCATTGCCTAACCTTCCGTTGTCGTGCCTTAGCCTTGCCTCGCCTGAACGTGCTTTCCCATGCGGTACCCTTTCCTTGCCTTGCCGTGCATTGCCTAGCCTACGTTGCCGTGCCTTAGCCTTGTTTCCCCTTGCCGTGCCGTTCCTTCCGTTACCCTTGCCTTCCCTTGCTTTCCCTTGCCTTCCTTGCTTTCCGTTACTCTTTGCTTGCTTTCCGTGCATTGCCTAGCCTTGCGTTGTCATGCCTTAGCCTTGCCTCGACTGACCGTGCTTTCCCATGCGTTACCCTTTCCTTGCCTTGCCGTGCATTGCCTAGCGTGCGTTGTCGTGCCTTAGCCTTGTTTCCCCTTGCCGTGCCGTTCCTTCCGTTACCCTTGCCTTTCTTTGCTTTTCCTTGCCTTGCTTACCTTCCGTTACTCTTTGCTTGCATTCCCTGAATTGCCTAGCCTTGCGTTGTCGTGCCTTTGCCTTATCTGGCCTGACCTTGCCTTCCTTTGCTTTAAGCTTTCCTTGCATTGTCGTGCATTGCCTAGCCTTGCGTTTTCGTGCATTAGCCTTGCCTAGCCTCACAGTGCCTTGCCTTGCGTTACCCTTTGCTTGCCTTGCCGTGCATTGCCTACCCGTGCGTTGTCGTGCCTTAGCCTTGTTTCCCCTTGCCGTGCCGTTCCTTCCGTTACACTTGCTTTTCTTTGCTTTCCCTTGCCTTCCTTACCTTCCGTTACTCTTTGCTTGCCTTCCGTGCATTGCCTAGTCTTGCGTTGTCGTGCCTTAGCCTTGCCTAGCCTGAACGTGCTTTTCCATGCGTTACCCTTTCCTTGCCTTGCCGTCCATTGCCCAGCCTGCGTTGCCGTGCCTTAGCCTTCTTTCCCCTTGCCGTGCAGTTCCTTCCGTTACCCTTGCCCTTCCTTGCTTTTCCTTGCCTTGCTTACCTTCCGTTACTCTTTGCTTCCCTTCCCTGCATTGCCTAGCCTTGCGATGTCGTGCCTTAGCCTTATCTCGCCTGACCGTGCCTTCCTTTGCGTTAAGATTTCCTTGCATTGTCGTGCATTGCCTAGCCTTGCGTTGTCGTGCATTAGCCTTACCTAGCCTCACCTTGCCTTGCCTTGCGTTACCCTTTCCTTGCCTTGCCGTGCATTGCCTAGCCGTGCGTTGTCGTGCCTTAGCCTTGTTTCCTCTTGCCGTGGCGTGCCTTTTGTTGCACTTGCCTTGCCTGGCTTTGCCTTGCCTTCCTGTCCTTCCGTTACTCTTTCCTTGCCTTGCCGTGCATTGCGTAGCCTTGCATTGTCTTGCCTTATCCTTGCCTTGCCTGACCGTGCTTTCCCATGCGTTACCCTTTCCTTGCCTTGCCGTGCATTGCCTAGCGTTCGGTGTCGTGCCTTAGACTTGTTTCCCCTTGCCGTGCCGTTCCTTCCGTTACCCTGGCCTTTCCTTCCTTTTCCTTGCCTAGCTTACCTTCCGTTACTCTTTGCTTGCCTTCCCTGAATTTCCTAGCCTTGCGTTGTCGTGCCTTAGCCTTATCTCGCCTGACCTTGCCTTCCTTTGCTTTAAGCTTTCCTTGCATTGTCGTGCATCGCCTAGCCTTGCGTTTTCATGCATTAGCCTTGCCTAGCCTCACCGTGCCTTTCCTTGCGTTACCCTTTGCTTGCCTTGCCGTGCATTGCCTAGCCGTGCGTTGTCGTGCCTTAGCCTTGTTTCCCCTTGCCGTGGCGTGCCTTTTGTTACACTTGCCTTGCCTGGCTTTGCCTTCCCTTCCTTTCCTTCCGTTACTCTTTCCTTGCCTTCCGTGCATTGCCTAGCCTTGCGTTGTCGTGCCTTAGCCTTGCCTCGCCTGACCGTGCTTTCCCTTGCGTTACCCTTTCCTTGCCTTTCCGTGCATTGCCTAGCCTACGTTGTCGTGCCTTAGCCTTGTTTCCCCTTGCCGTGCCGTTCCTTCCGTTACACTTGCCTTTCCCTGCTTTCCCTTGCCTTCCTTACCTTCCGTTACTCTTTGCTTGCCTTCCGTGCATTGCCTAGCCTTGCGTTGTCGTGCCTTAGCGTTGCCTCGCCTGACCGTGCTTTCAAATGCGTTACCCTTTCCTTGCCTTGCCGTTCATTGCCTAGCGTTCGGTGTCGTGCCTTAGACTTGTTTCCCCTTGCCGTGCCGTTCCTTCCGTTACCCTGGCCTTTCCTTCCTTTTCCTTGCCTAGCTTACCTTCCGTTACTCTTTGCTTGCCTTCCCTGAATTTCCTAGCCTTGCGTTGTCGTGCCTTAGCCTTATCTCGCCTGACCTTGCCTTCCTTTGCTTTAAGCTTTCCTTGCATTGTCGTGCATCGCCTAGCCTTCCGTTTTCGTGCATTAGCCTTGCCTAGCCTCACCGTGCCTTTCCTTGCGTTACCCTTTGCTTGCCTTGCCGTGCATTGCCTAGCCTACGTTGCCGTGCCTTAGCCTTGTTTCCCCTTGCCGTGCCGTTCCTTCCGTTACCCTTGCCTTCCCTTGCTTTCCCTTGCCTTCCTTGCGTTCCGTTACTCTTTGCTTACTTTCCGTGCATTGCCTAGCCTTTCGTTGTCATGCCTTAGCCTTGCCTCGCCTGACCGTGCTTTCCCATGCGTTACCCTTTCCTTACCTTGCCGTGCATTGCCTAGCCCTGCGTTGTCGTGCCTTAGCCTTGTTACCCCTTGCCCTGACGTTCCTTCCGTTACACTTGCCTTTCTTTGCTTTCCCTTGGTTCCTTACCTTCCGTTACTCTTTGCTTGCCTTCCGTGCATTGCCTAGCCTTGCGTTGTCGTGCCTTAGCCTTGCGTCGCCTGAACGTGCTTTCCCATGCGTTACCCTTTCCTTGCCTTGCCGTGCATTGCCTAGCCGTGCGTTGTCGTGCCGTAGCCTTGTTTCCCCTTGCCGTGGCGTACCTTTTGTTGCACTTGCCTTGCTTGGCTTTGCCTTGCCTTCCTTTCCTTCCGTTACTCTTTCCTTGCCTTGCCGTGCATTGCGTAGCCTTGCATTGTCGTGCCTTATCCTTGCCTCGCCTGACCGTGCTTTCCCATGCGTTACCCTTTCCTTGCCTTGCCGTGCATTGCCTAGCCGTGCGTTGTCGTGCCTTAGCCTTGTTTCCCCTTGCCGTGCCGTTCCTTCCGTTACACTTGCCTTTCCCTGCTTTCCCTTGCCTTCCTTACCTTCCGTTACTCTTTGCTTGCCTTCCGAGCGTTGCCTAGCCTTGCGTTGTCGTGCCTTAGCGTTGCCTCGCCTGACCGTGCTTTCAAATACGTTACCCATTCCTTGCCTTGCCGTTCATTGCCTAGCGTTCGGTGTCATGCCTTAGACTTGTTTCCCCTTGCCGTGCCGTTCCTTCCGTTACCCTGGCCTTTCCTTCCTTTTCCTTGCCTAGCTTACCTTCCGTTACTCTTTGCTTGCCTTCCCTGAATTTCCTAGCCTTGCGTTGTCGTGCCTTAGCCTTATCTCGCCTGACCTTGCCTTCCTTTGCTTTAAGCTTTCCTTGCATTGTCGTGCATCGCCTAGCCTTGCGTTTTCATGCATTAGCCTTGCCTAGCCTCACCGTGCCTTTCCTTGCATTACCCTTTGCTTGCCTTGCCGTGCATTGCCTAGCCGTGCGTTGTCGTGCCTTAGCCTTGTTTCCCCTTGCCGTGCCGTTCCTTCCGTTACACTTGCCTTTCTTTGCTTTCCCTTGCCTTCCTTACCTTCCGTTACTCTTTGCTTGCCTTCCGTACATTGCCTAGCCTTGCGTTGTCGTGCCTTAGCCTTGCCTCGCCTGAACGTGCTTTCCCATGCGGTACCCTTTCCTTGCCTTGCCGTGCATTACCTAGCCTACGTTGCCGTGCCTTAGCCTTGTTTCCCCTTGCCGTGCCGTTCCTTCCGTTACCCTTGCCTTCCCTTGCTTTCCCTTGCCTTCCTTGCTTTCCGTTACTCTTTGCTTGCTTTCCGTGCATTGCCTAGCCTTGCGTTGTCATGCCTTAGCCTTGCCTCGACTGACCGTGCTTTCCCATGAGTTACCCTTTCCTTGCCTTGCCGTGCATTGCCTGGTCTGCGTTGCCGTGCGTTAGCCTTGTTTCCCCTTGCCGTGCCGTTCCTTCCGTTACCCTTGCCTCTCCTTGCTTTTCCTTGCCTTGATTACCTTCCGTTACTCTTTCCTTCCCTTCCCTGCATTGCTTAGCCTTGCGTTGTCGTGCCTTAGCCTTATCTCGCCTGACCGTGCCTTCCTTTGCTTTAAGCTTTCCTTGCATTGTCGTGCATTGCCTAGCCTTGCGTTTTCGTGCATTAGCCTTGCCTAGCCTCACCGTGACTTGCCTTGCGTTACCCTTTGCTTGCATGGCCCTGCATTGCCTACCCGTGCGTTGTCGTGCCTTAGCCTTGTTTCCCCTTGCCGTGCCGTTCCTTCCGTTACCCTTGCCTTCCCTTGCTTTCCCTTGCCTTCCTTGCGTTCCGTTACTCTTTGCTTACTTTCCGTGCATTGCCTAGCCTTGCGTTGTCATGCCTTAGCCTTGCCTCGCCTGACCGTGCTTTCCCATGCGTTACCCTTTCCTTGCCTTGCCGTGCATTGCCTAGCCTGCGTTGCCGTGCCTTAGGCTTGTTTCCCCTTGCCGTGCCGTTCCTTCCGTTACCCTTGCCTTTCCTTGCTTTTCCTTGCCTTGCTTACCTTCCGTTACTCTTTGCTTGCATTCCCTGAATTGCCTAGCCTTGCGTTGTCGTGCCTTTGCCTTATCTGGCCTGACCTTGCCTTCCTTTGCTTTAAGCTTTCCTTGCATTGTCGTGCATTGCCTAGCCTTGCGTTTTCGTGCATTAGCCTTGCCTAGCCTCACCGTGCCTTGCCTTGCGTTACCCTTTGCTTGCCTTGCCCTGCATTGCCTAGCCGTGCGTTGTCGTGCTTTAGCCTTGTTTCCCCTTGCCGTGCCGTTCCTTCCGTTACACTTGCTTTTCTTTGCTTTCCCTTGCCTTCCTTACCTTCCGTTACTCTTTGCTTGCCTTCCGTGCATTGCCTAGCCTTGCGTTGTCGTGCCTTAGCCTTATCTCGCCTGACCGTGCCTTCCTTTGCTTTAAGCTTTCCTTGCATTGTCGTGCATTGCCTAGCCTTGCGTTGTCGTGCATTAGCCTTGCCTAGCCTCACCGTGCCTTGCCTTGCGTTACCCTTTCCTTGCCTTGCCGTGCATTGCCTAGCCGTGCGTTGTCGTGCCTTAGCCTTGTTTCCCCTTGCCGTGGCGTACCTTTTGTTGCACTTGCCTTGCCTGGCTTTGTCTTGCCTTCCTTTCCTTCCGTTACTCTTTCCTTGCCTTGCCGTGCATTGCGTAGCCTTGCATTGTCGTGCCTTATCCTTGCCTCGCCTGACCGTGCTTTCCCATGCGTTACCCTTTCCTTGCCTTGCCGTGCATTGCCTAGCCGTGCGTTGTCGTGCCTTAGCCTTGTTTCCCCTTGCCGTGCCGTTCCTTCCGTTACACTTGCCTTTCCCTGCTTTCCCTTGCCTTCCTTACCTTCCGTTACTCTTTGCTTGCCTTCCGTGCGTTGCCTAGCCTTGCGTTGTCGTGCCTTAGCGTTGCCTCGCCTGACCGTGCTTTCAAATGCGTTACCCTTTCCTTGCCTTGCCGTTCATTGCCTAGCGTTCGGTGTCGTGCCTTAGACTTGTTTCCCCTTGCCGTGCCGTTCCTTGCGTTACCCTGGCCTTTCCTTCCTTTTCCTTGCCTAGCTTACCTTCCGTTACTCTTTGCTTGCCTTCCCTAAATTTCCTAGCCTTGCGTTGTCGTGCCTTAGCCTTATCTCGCCTGACCTTGCCTTCCTTTGCTTTAAGCTTTCCTTGCATTGTCGTGAATCGCCTAGCCTTGCGTTTTCATGCATTAGCCTTGCCTAGCCTAACCGTGCCTTTCCTTGCGTTACCCTTTCCTTGCCTTGCCGTGCATTGCCTATCCGTGCGTTGTCGTGCCTTAGCCTTGTTTCCCCTTGCCGTGCCGTTCCTTCCGTTACACTTGCCTTTCTTTGCTTTCCCTTGCCTTCCTTGCCTTCCGTTACTCTTTGCTTGCCTTCCGTGCATTGCCTAGCCTTGCATTGTCGTGCCTTTTCCTTGCCTCGCCTGAACGTGCTTTCCCATGCGGTACCCTTTCCTTGCCTTGCCGTGCATTGCCTAGCCTACGTTGCCGTGCCTTAGCCTTGTTTCCCCTTGCCGTGCCGTTCCTTCCGTTACCCTTGCCTTCCCTTGCTTTCCCTTGCCTTCCTTGCTTTCCGTTACTCTTTGCTTGCTTTCCGTGCATTGCCTAGCCTTGCGTTGTCATGCCTTAGCCTTGCCTCGACTGACCGTGCTTTCCCATGAGTTACCCTTTCCTTGCCTTGCCGTGCATTGCCTAGTCTGCGTTGCCGTGCGTTAGCCTTGTTTCCCCTTGCCGTGCCGTTCCTTCCGTTACCCTTGCCTTTCCTTGCTTTTTCTTGCCTTGCTTACCTTCCGTTACTCTTTGCTTCCCTTCCCTGCATTGCCTAGCCTTGCGTTGTCGTGCCTTAGCCTTATCTCGCCTGACCTTGCCTTCCTTTGCTTTAAGCTTTCATTGCATTGTCGTGCATCGCCTAGCCTTGCGTTTTCATGCATTAGCCTTGCCTAGCCTCACCGTGCCTTTCCTTGCGTTACCCTTTGCTTGCCTTGCCGTGCATTGCCTAGCCTACGTTGCCGTGCCTTAGCCTTGTTTCTCCTTGCCGTGCCGTTCCTTCCGTTACCCTTGCTTTCCCTTGCTTTCCCTTGCCTTCCTTGCGTTCCGTTACTCTTTGCTTACTTTCCGTGCATTGCCTAGCCTTGCGTTGTCATGCCTTAGCCTTGCCTCGCCTGACCGTGCTTTCCCATGCGTTACCCTTTCCTTGCCTTGCCGTGCATTGCCTAGCCTGCGTTGCCGTGCCTTAGGCTTGTTTCCCCTTGCCGTGCCGTTCCTACCGTTACCCTTGCCTTTCCTTGCTTTTCCTTGCCTTGCTTACCTTCCGTTACTCTTTGCTTGCATTCCCTGAATTGCCTAGCCTTGCGTTGTCGTGCCTTAGCCTTATCTCGCCTGACCGTGCCTTCCTTTGCTTTAAGCTTTCCTTGCATTGTCGTGCATTGCCTAGCCTTGCGTTGTCGTGCATTAGCCTTGCCTAGCCTCACCGTGCCTTGCCTTGCGTTACCCTTTCCTTGCCTTGCCGTGCATTGCCTAGCCGTGCGTTGTCGTGCCTTAGCCTTGTTTCCCCTTGCCGTGGCGTACCTTTTGTTGCACTTGCCTTGCCTGGCTTTGCCTTGCCTTCCTTTCCTTCCGTTACTCTTTCCTTGCCTTGCCGTGCATTGCGTAGCCTTGCATTGTCGTGCCTTATCCTTGCCTCGCCTGACCGTGCTTTCCCATGCGTTACCCTTTCCTTGCCTTGCCGTGCATTGCCTAGCCGTGCGTTGTCGTGCCTTAGCCTTGTTTCCCCTTGCCGTGCCGTTCCTTCCGTTACCCTTGCCTTCCCTTGCTTTCCCTTGCCTTCCTTGCTTTCCGTTACTCTTTGCTTGCTTTCCGTGCATTGCCTAGCCTTGCGTTGTCATGCCTTAGCCTTGCCTCGACTGACCGTGCTTTCCCATGAGTTACCCTTTCCTTGCCTTGCCGTGCATTGCCTAGTCTGCGTTGCCGTGCGTTAGCCTTGTTTCCCCTTGCCGTGCCGTTCCTTCCGTTACCCTTGCCTTTCCTTGCTTTTTCTTGCCTTGCTTACCTTCCGTTACTCTTTGCTTCCCTTCCCTGCATTGCCTAGCCTTGCGTTGTCGTGCCTTAGCCTTATCTCGCCTGACCGTGCCTTCCTTTGCTTTAAGCTTTCCTTGCATTGTCGTGCATTGCCTAGCCTTGCGTTGTCGTGCATTAGCCTTGCCTAGCCACACCGTGCCTTGCCTTGCGTTACCCTTTCCTTGCCTTGCCGTGCATTGCCTAGCCGTGCGTTGTCGTGCCTTAGCCTTGTTTCCCCTTGCCGTGGCGTGCCTTTTGTTACACTTGCCTTGCCTGGCTTTGCCTTGCCTTCCTTTCCTTCCGTTACTCTTTCCTTGCCTTGCCGTGCATTGCCTAGCCTTGCATTGTCGTGCCTTATCCTTGCCTCGCCTGACCGTGCTTTCCCATGCGTTACCCTTTCCTTGCCTTGCCGTGCATTGCCTAGCCGTGCGTTGTCGTGCCTTAGCCTTGTTTCCCCTTGCCGTGCCGTTCCTTCCGTTACACTTGCCTTTCCCTGCTTTCCCTTGCCTTCCTTACCTTCCGTTACTCTTTGCTTGCCTTCCGTGCGTTGCCTAGCCTTGCGTTGTCGTGCCTTAGCGTTGCCTCGCCTGACCGTGCTTTCAAATGCGTTACCCTTTCCTTGCCTTGCCGTTCATTGCCTAGCGTTCGTTGTCGTGCCTTAGCCTTGTTTCCCCTTGCCGTGCCGTTCCTTCCGTTACACTTGCCTTTCCCTGCTTTCCCTTGCCTAGCTTACCTTCCGTTACTCTTTGCTTGCCTTCCCTGAATTTCCTAGCCTTGCGTTGTCGTGCCTTAGCCTTATCTCGCCTGACCTTGCCTTCCTTTGTTTTAAGCTTTCCTTGCATTGTCGTGCATCGCCTAGCCTTGCGTTTTCATGCATTAGCCTTGCCTAGCCTCACCGTGCCTTTCCTTGCGTTACCCTTTCCTTGCCTTGCCGTGCATTGCCTAGCCGTGCGTTGTCGTGCCTTAGCCTTGTTTCCCCTTGCCGTGGCGTGCCTTTTGTTACACTTGCCTTGCCTGGCTTTGCCTTGCCTTCCTTTCCTTCCGTTACTCTTTCCTTGCCTTGCCGTGCATTGCGTAGCCTTGCATTGTCGTGCCTTATCCTTGCCTCGCCTGACCGTGCTTTCCCATGCGTTACCCTTTCCTTGCCTTGCCCTGCATTGCCTAGCCTGCGTTGCCGTGCCTTAGCCTTGTTTCCCCTTGCCGTGCCGTTCCTTCCGTTACCCTTGCCTTTCCTTGCTTTTCCTTGCCTTGCTTACCTTCCGTTACTCTTTGCTTGCATTCCCTGAATTGCCTAGCCTTGCGTTGTCGTGCCTTTGCCTTATCTGGCCTGACCTTGCCTTCCTTTGCTTTAAGCTTTCGTTGCATTGTCGTGCATTGCCTAGCCTTGCGTTTTCGTGCATTAGCCTTGCCTAGCCTCACCGTGCCTTGCCTTGCGTTACCCTTTGCTTGCCTTGCCCTGCATTGCCTAGCCGTGCGTTGTCGTGCCTTAGCCTTGTTTCCCCTTGCCGTGCCGTTCCTTCCGTTACACTTGCTTTTCTTTGCTTTCCCTTGCCTTGCTTACCTTCCGTTACTCTTTGCTTGCCTTCCGTGCGTTGCCTAGCCTTGCGTTGTCGTGCCTTAGCGTTGCCTCGCCTGACCGTGCTTTCAAATGCGTTACACTTTCCTTGCCTTGCCGTTCATTGCCTAGCGTTCGGTGTCGTGCCTTAGACTTGTTTCCCCTTGCCGTGCCGTTCCTTCCGTTACCCTGGCCTTTCCTTCCTTTTCCTTGCCTAGCTTACCTTCCGTTACTCTTTGCTTGCCTTCCCTGAATTTCCTAGCCTTGCGTTGTCGTGCCTTAGCCTTATCTCGCCTGACCTTGCCTTCCTTTGCTTTAAGCTTTCATTGCATTGTCGTGCATCGCCTAGCCTTGCGTTTTCATGCATTAGCCTTGCCTAGCCTCACCGTGCCTTTCCTTGCGTTACCCTTTGCTTGCCTTGCCGTGCATTGCCTAGCCTACGTTGCCGTGCCTTAGCCTTGTTTCCCCTTGCCGTGCCGTTCCTTCCGTTACCCTTGCCTTCCCTTGCTTTCCCTTGCCTTCCTTGCTTTCCGTTACTCTTTGCTTGCTTTCCGTGCATTGCCTAGCCTTGCGTTGTCATGCCTTAGCCTTGCCTCGACTGACCGTGCTTTCCCATGAGTTACCCTTTCCTTGCCTTGCCGTGCATTGCCTAGCCTGCGTTGCCGTGCCTTAGGCTTGTTTCCCCTTGCCGTGCCGTTCCTTCCGTTACCCTTGCCTTCCCTTGCTTTCCCTTGCCTTCCTTGCTTTCCGTTACTCTTTGCTTGCTTTCCGTGCATTGCCTAGCCTTGCGTTGTCATGCCTTAGCCTTGCCTCGACTGACCGTGCTTTCCCATGAGTTACCCTTTCCTTGCCTTGCCGTGCATTGCCTGGTCTGCGTTGCCGTGCGTTAGCCTTGTTTCCCCTTGCCGTGCCGTTCCTTCCGTTACCCTTGCCTCTCCTTGCTTTTCCTTGCCTTGATTACCGTCCGTTACTCTTTCCTTCCCTTCCCTGCATTGCTTAGCCTTGCGTTGTCGTGCCTTAGCCTTATCTCGCCTGACCGTGCCTTCCTTTGCTTTAAGCTTTCCTTGCATTGTCGTGCATTGCCTAGCCTTGCGTTTTCGTGCATTAGCCTTGCCTAGCCTCACCGTGACTTGCCTTGCGTTACCCTTTGCTTGCATGGCCCTGCATTGCCTACCCGTGCGTTGTCGTGCCTTAGCCTTGTTTCCCCTTGCCGTGCCGTTCCTTCCGTTACACTTGCTTTTCTTTGCTTTACCTTGCCTTCCTTACCTTCCGTTACTCTTTGCTTGCCTTCCGTGCATTGCCTAGCCTTGCGTTGTCGTGCCTTAGCCTTGCCTCGCCTGAACGTGCTTTTCCATGCGTTACCCTTTCCTTGCCTTGCCGTCCATTGCCCAGCCTGCGTTGCCGTGCCTTAGCCTTGTTTCCCCTTGCCGTGCAGTTCCTTCCGTTACCCTTGCCTTTCCTTGCTTTTCCTTGCCTTGCTTACCTTCCGTTACTCTTTGCTTCCCTTCCCTGCATTGCCTAGCCTTGCGTTGTCGTGCCTTAGCCTTATCTCGCCTGACCGTGCCTTCCTTTGCGTTAAGCTTTCCTTGCATTGTCGTGCATTGCCTAGCCTTGCGTTGTCGTGCATTATCCTTACCTAGCCTCACCTTGCCTTGCCTTGCGTTACCCTTTCCTTGCCTTGCCGTGCATTGCCTAGCCGTGCGTTGTCGTGCCTTAGCCTTGTTTCCCCTTGCCGTGGCGTGCCTTTTGTTACACTTGCCTTGCCTGGCTTTGCCTTGCCTTCCTTTCCTTCCGTTACTCTTTCCTTGCCTTGCCGTGCATTGCGTAGCCTTGCATTGTCGTGCCTTATCCTTGCCTCGCCTGACCGTGCTTTCCCATGCGTTACCCTTTCCTTGCCTTGCCGTGCATTGCCTAGCCTGCGTTGCCGTGCCTTAGCCTTGTTTCCCCTTGCCGTGCCGTTCCTTCCGTTACCCTTGCCTTTCCTTGCTTTTCCTTGCCTTGCTTACCTTCCGTTACTCTTTGCTTGCATTCCCTGAATTGCCGAGCCTTGCGTTGTCGTGCCTTTGCCTTATCTGGCCTGACCTTGCCTTCCTTTGCTTTAAGCTTTCGTTGCATTGTCGTGCATTGCCTAGCCTTGCGTTTTCGTGCATTAGCCTTGCCTAGCCTCACCGTGCCTTGCCTTGCGTTACCCTTTGCTTGCCTTGCCCTGCATTGCCTAGCCGTGCGTTGTCGTGCCTTAGCCTTGTTTCCCCTTGCCGTGCCGTTCCTTCCGTTACACTTGCTTTTCTTTGCTTTCCCTTGTCTTCCTTACCTTCCGTTACTCTTTGCTTGCCTTCCGTGCGTTGCCTAGCCTTGCGTTGTCGTGCCTTAGCGTTGCCTCGCCTGACCGTGCTTTCAAATGCGTTACACTTTCCTTGCCTTGCCGTTCATTGCCTAGCGTTCGGTGTCGTGCCTTAGACTTGTTTCCCCTTGCCGTGCCGTTCCTTCCGTTACCCTGGCCTTTCCTTCCTTTTCCTTGCCTAGCTTACCTTCCGTTACTCTTTGCTTGCCTTCCCTGAATTTCCTAGCCTTGCGTTGTCGTGCCTTAGCCTTATCTCGCCTGACCTTGCCTTCCTTTGCTTTAAGCTTTCATTGCATTGTCGTGCATCGCCTAGCCTTGCGTTTTCATGCATTAGCCTTGCCTAGCCTCACCGTGCCTTTCCTTGCGTTACCCTTTGCTTGCCTTGCCGTGCATTGCCTAGCCTACGTTGCCGTGCCTTAGCCTTGTTTCCCCTTGCCGTGCCGTTCCTTCCGTTACCCTTGCCTTCCCTTGCTTTCCCTTGCCTTCCTTGCGTTCCGTTACTCTTTGCTTACTTTCCGTGCATTGCCTAGCCTTGCGTTGTCATGCCTTAGCCTTGCCTCGCCTGACCGTGCTTTCCCATGCGTTACCCTTTCCTTGCCTTGCCGTGCATTGCCTAGCCTGCGTTGCCGTGCCTTAGGCTTGTTTCCCCTTGCCGTGCCGTTCCTTCCGTTACCCTTGCCTTTCCTTGCTTTTCCTTGCCTTGCTTACCTTCCGTTACTCTTTGCTTGCATTCCCTGAATTGCCTAGCCTTGCGTTGTCGTGCCTTTGCCTTATCTGGCCTGACCTTGCCTTCCTTTGCTTTAAGCTTTCCTTGCATTGTCGTGCATTGCCTAGCCTTGCGTTTTCGTGCATTAGCCTTGCCTAGCCTCACCGTGCCTTGCCTTGCGTTACCCTTTGCTTGCCTTGCCCTGCATTGCCTAGCCGTGCGTTGTCGTGCCTTAGCCTTGTTTCCCCTTGCCGTGCCGTTCCTTCCGTTACACTTGCTTTTCTTTGCTTTCCCTTGCCTTCCTTACCTTCCGTTACTCTTTGCTTGCCTTCCGTGCATTGCCTAGCCTTGCGTTGTCGTGCCTTAGCCTTATCTCGCCTGACCGTGCCTTCCTTTGCTTTAAGCTTTCCTTGCATTGTCGTGCATTGCCTAGCCTTGCGTTGTCGTGCATTAGCCTTGCCTAGCCTCACCGTGCCTTGCCTTGCGTTACCCTTTCCTTGCCTTGCCGTGCATTGCCTAGCCGTGCGTTGTCGTGCCTTAGCCTTGTTTCCCCTTGCCGTGGCGTACCTTTTGTTGCACTTGCCTTGCCTGGCTTTGTCTTGCCTTCCTTTCCTTCCGTTACTCTTTCCTTGCCTTGCCGTGCATTGCGTAGCCTTGCATTGTCGTGCCTTATCCTTGCCTCGCCTGACCGTGCTTTCCCATGCGTTACCCTTTCCTTGCCTTGCCGTGCATTGCCTAGCCGTGCGTTGTCGTGCCTTAGCCTTGTTTCCCCTTGCCGTGCCGTTCCTTCCGTTACACTTGCCTTTCCCTGCTTTCCCTTGCCTTCCTTACCTTCCGTTACTCTTTGCTTGCCTTCCGTGCATTGCCTAGCCTTGCGTTGTCGTGCCTTAGCGTTGCCTCGCCTGACCGTGCTCTCAAATGCGTTACTCTTTCCTTGCCTTGCCGTGCATTGCCTAGCCGTGCGTTGTCGTGCCTTAGCCTTGTTTCCCCTTGCCGTGCCGTTCCTTCCGTTACACTTGCCTTTCTTTGCTTTCCCTTGCCTTCCTTGCCTTCCGTTACTCTTTGCTTGCCTTCCGTGCATTGCCTAGCCTTGCATTGTCGTGCCTTATCCTTGCCTCGCCTGAACGTGCTTTCCCATGCGGTACCCTTTCCTTGCCTTGCCGTGCATTGCCTAGCCTACGTTGCCGTGCCTTAGCCTTGTTTCCCCTTGCCGTGCCGTTCCTTCCGTTACCCTTGCCTTCCCTTGCTTTCCCTTGCCTTCCTTGCTTTCCGTTACTCTTTGCTTGCTTTCCGTGCATTGCCTAGCCTTGCGTTGTCATGCCTTAGCCTTGCCTCGACTGACCGTGCTTTCCCATGAGTTACCCTTTCCTTGCCTTGCCGTGCATTGCCTAGTCTGCGTTGCCGTGCGTTAGCCTTGTTTCCCCTTGCCGTGCCGTTCCTTCCGTTACCCTTGCCTTTCCTTGCTTTTTCTTGCCTTGCTTACCTTCCGTTACTCTTTGCTTCCCTTCCCTGCATTGCCTAGCCTTGCGTTGTCGTGCCTTAGCCTTATCTCGCCTGACCTTGCCTTCCTTTGCTTTAAGCTTTCATTGCATTGTCGTGCATCGCCTAGCCTTGCGTTTTCATGCATTAGCCTTGCCTAGCCTCACCGTGCCTTTCCTTGCGTTACCCTTTGCTTGCCTTGCCGTGCATTGCCTAGCCTACGTTGCCGTGCCTTAGCCTTGTTTCCCCTTGCCGTGCCGTTCCTTCCGTTACCCTTGCTTTCCCTTGCTTTCCCTTGCCTTCCTTGCGTTCCGTTACTCTTTGCTTACTTTCCGTGCATTGCCTAGCCTTGCGTTGTCATGCCTTAGCCTTGCCTCGCCTGACCGTGCTTTCCCATGCGTTACCCTTTCCTTGCCTTGCCGTGCATTGCCTAGCCTGCGTTGCCGTGCCTTAGGCTTGTTTCCCCTTGCCGTGCCGTTCCTTCCGTTACCCTTGCCTTTCCTTGCTTTTCCTTGCCTTGCTTACCTTCCGTTACTCTTTGCTTGCATTCCCTGAATTGCCTAGCCTTGCGTTGTCGTGCCTTTGCCTTATCTGGCCTGACCTTGCCTTCCTTTGCTTTAAGCTTTCCTTGCATTGTCGTGCATTGCCTAGCCTTGCGTTTTCGTGCATTAGCCTTGCCTAGCCTCACCGTGCCTTGCCTTGCGTTACCCTTTGCTTGCCTTGCCCTGAATTGCCTAGCCGTGCGTTGTCGTGCCTTAGCCTTGTTTCCCCTTGCCGTGCCGTTCCTTCCGTTACACTTGCTTTTCTTTGCTTTCCCTTGCCTTCCTTACCTTCCGTTACTCTTTGCTTGCCTTCCGTGCATTGCCTAGCCTTGCGTTGTCGTGCCTTAGCCTTATCTCGCCTGACCGTGCCTTCCTTTGCTTTAAGCTTTCCTTGCATTGTCGTGCATTGCCTAGCCTTGCGTTGTCGTGCATTAGCCTTGCCTAGCCTCACCGTGCCTTGCCTTGCGTTACCCTTTCCTTGCCTTGCCGTGCATTGCCTAGCCGTGCGTTGTCGTGCCTTAGCCTTGTTTCCCCTTGCCGTGGCGTACCTTTTGTTGCACTTGCCTTGCCTGGCTTTGCCTTGCCTTCCTTTCCTTCCGTTACTCTTTCCTTGCCTTGCCGTGCATTGCGTAGCCTTGCATTGTCGTGCCTTATCCTTGCCTCGCCTGACCGTGCTTTCCCATGCGTTACCCTTTCCTTGCCTTGCCGTGCATTGCCTAGCCGTGCGTTGTCGTGCCTTAGCCTTGTTTCCCCTTGCCGTGCCGTTCCTTCCGTTACCCTTGCCTTCCCTTGCTTTCCCTTGCCTTCCTTGCTTTCCGTTACTCTTTGCTTGCTTTCCGTGCATTGCCTAGCCTTGCGTTGTCATGCCTTAGCCTTGCCTCGACTGACCGTGCTTTCCCATGAGTTACCCTTTCCTTGCCTTGCCGTGCATTGCCTAGTCTGCGTTGCCGTGCGTTAGCCTTGTTTCCCCTTGCCGTGCCGTTCCTTCCGTTACCCTTGCCTTTCCTTGCTTTTTCTTGCCTTGCTTACCTTCCGTTACTCTTTGCTTCCCTTCCCTGCATTGCCTAGCCTTGCGTTGTCGTGCCTTAGCCTTATCTCGCCTGACCGTGCCTTCCTTTGCTTTAAGCTTTCCTTGCATTGTCGTGCATTGCCTAGCCTTGCGTTGTCGTGCATTAGCCTTGCCTAGCCACACCGTGCCTTGCCTTGCGTTACCCTTTCCTTGCCTTGCCGTGCATTGCCTAGCCGTGCGTTGTCGTGCCTTAGCCTTGTTTCCCCTTGCCGTGGCGTGCCTTTTGTTACACTTGCCTTGCCTGGCTTTGCCTTGCCTTCCTTTCCTTCCGTTACTCTTTCCTTGCCTTGCCGTGCATTGCCTAGCCTTGCATTGTCGTGCCTTATCCTTGCCTCGCCTGACCGTGCTTTCCCATGCGTTACCCTTTCCTTGCCTTGCCGTGCATTGCCTAGCCGTGCGTTGTCGTGCCTTAGCCTTGTTTCCCCTTGCCGTGCCGTTCCTTCCGTTACACTTGCCTTTCCCTGCTTTCCCTTGCCTTCCTTACCTTCCGTTACTCTTTGCTTGCCTTCCGTGCGTTGCCTAGCCTTGCGTTGTCGTGCCTTAGCGTTGCCTCGCCTGACCGTGCTTTCAAATGCGTTACCCTTTCCTTGCCTTGCCGTTCATTGCCTAGCGTTCGGTGTCGTGCCTTAGACTTGTTTCCCCTTGCCGTGCCGTTCCTTGCGTTACCCTGGCCTTTCCTTCCTTTTCCTTGCCTAGCTTACCTTCCGTTACTCTTTGCTTGCCTTCCCTAAATTTCCTAGCCTTGCGTTGTCGTGCCTTAGCCTTATCTCGCCTGACCTTGCCTTCCTTTGCTTTAAGCTTTCCTTGCATTGTCGTGAATCGCCTAGCCTTGCGTTTTCATGCATTAGCCTTGCCTAGCCTAACCGTGCCTTTCCTTGCGTTACCCTTTCCTTGCCTTGCCGTGCATTGCCTATCCGTGCGTTGTCGTGCCTTAGCCTTGTTTCCCCTTGCCGTGCCGTTCCTTCCGTTACACTTGCCTTTCTTTGCTTTCCCTTGCCTTCCTTGCCTTCCGTTACTCTTTGCTTGCCTTCCGTGCATTGCCTAGCCTTGCATTGTCGTGCCTTTTCCTTGCCTCGCCTGAACGTGCTTTCCCATGCGGTACCCTTTCCTTGCCTTGCCGTGCATTGCCTAGCCTACGTTGCCGTGCCTTAGCCTTGTTTCCCCTTGCCGTGCCGTTCCTTCCGTTACCCTTGCCTTCCCTTGCTTTCCCTTGCCTTCCTTGCTTTCCGTTACTCTTTGCTTGCTTTCCGTGCATTGCCTAGCCTTGCGTTGTCATGCCTTAGCCTTGCCTCGACTGACCGTGCTTTCCCATGAGTTACCCTTTCCTTGCCTTGCCGTGCATTGCCTAGTCTGCGTTGCCGTGCGTTAGCCTTGTTTCCCCTTGCCGTGCCGTTCCTTCAGTTACCCTTGCCTTTCCTTGCTTTTTCTTGCCTTGCTTACCTTCCGTTACTCTTTGCTTCCCTTCCCTGCATTGCCTAGCCTTGCGTTGTCGTGCCTTAGCCTTATCTCGCCTGACCTTGCCTTCCTTTGCTTTAAGCTTTCCTTGCATTGTCGTGCATCGCCTAGCCTTGCGTTTTCATGCATTAGCCTTGCCTAGCCTCACCGTGCCTTTCCTTGCGTTACCCTTTGCTTGCCTTGCCGTGCATTGCCTAGCCTACGTTGCCGTGCCTTAGCCTTGTTTCTCCTTGCCGTGCCGTTCCTTCCGTTACCCTTGCTTTCCCTTGCTTTCCCTTGCCTTCCTTGCGTTCCGTTACTCTTTGCTTACTTTCCGTGCATTGCCTAGCCTTGCGTTGTCATGCCTTAGCCTTGCCTCGCCTGACCGTGCTTTCCCATGCGTTACCCTTTCCTTGCCTTGCCGTGCATTGCCTAGCCTGCGTTGCCGTGCCTTAGGCTTGTTTCCCCTTGCCGTGCCGTTCCTACCGTTACCCTTGCCTTTCCTTGCTTTTCCTTGCCTTGCTTACCTTCCGTTACTCTTTGCTTGCATTCCCTGAATTGCCTAGCCTTGCGTTGTCGTGCCTTAGCCTTATCTCGCCTGACCGTGCCTTCCTTTGCTTTAAGCTTTCCTTGCATTGTCGTGCATTGCCTAGCCTTGCGTTGTCGTGCATTAGCCTTGCCTAGCCTCACCGTGCCTTGCCTTGCGTTACCCTTTCCTTGCCTTGCCGTGCATTGCCTAGCCGTGCGTTGTCGTGCCTTAGCCTTGTTTCCCCTTGCCGTGGCGTACCTTTTGTTGCACTTGCCTTGCCTGGCTTTGCCTTGCCTTCCTTTCCTTCCGTTACTCTTTCCTTGCCTTGCCGTGCATTGCGTAGCCTTGCATTGTCGTGCCTTATCCTTGCCTCGCCTGACCGTGCTTTCCCATGCGTTACCCTTTCCTTGCCTTGCCGTGCATTGCCTAGCCGTGCGTTGTCGTGCCTTAGCCTTGTTTCCCCTTGCCGT
Source organism: Macrotis lagotis (assembly GCF_037893015.1). Taxonomy (NCBI): domain Eukaryota; kingdom Metazoa; phylum Chordata; class Mammalia; order Peramelemorphia; family Peramelidae; genus Macrotis; species Macrotis lagotis. The sequence continues at coordinate 51,725 of NW_027422450.1, forward strand.
GCCGTTCCTTCCGTTACCCTTGCCTTCCCTTGCTTTCCCTTGCCTTCCTTGCTTTCCGTTACTCTTTGCTTGCTTTCCGTGCATTGCCTAGCCTTGCGTTGTCATGCCTTAGCCTTGCCTCGACTGACCGTGCTTTCCCATGAGTTACCCTTTCCTTGCCTTGCCGTGCATTGCCTAGTCTGCGTTGCCGTGCGTTAGCCTTGTTTCCCCTTGCCGTGCCGTTCCTTCCGTTACCCTTGCCTTTCCTTGCTTTTTCTTGCCTTGCTTACCTTCCGTTACTCTTTGCTTCCCTTCCCTGCATTGCCTAGCCTTGCGTTGTCGTGCCTTAGCCTTATCTCGCCTGACCGTGCCTTCCTTTGCTTTAAGCTTTCCTTGCATTGTCGTGCATTGCCTAGCCTTGCGTTGTCGTGCATTAGCCTTGCCTAGCCACACCGTGTCTTGCCTTGCGTTACCCTTTCCTTGCCTTGCCGTGCATTGCCTAGCCGTGCGTTGTCGTGCCTTAGCCTTGTTTCCCCTTGCCGTGGCGTGCCTTTTGTTACACTTGCCTTGCCTGGCTTTGCCTTGCCTTCCTTTCCTTCCGTTACTCTTTCCTTGCCTTGCCGTGCATTGCCTAGCCTTGCATTGTCGTGCCTTATCCTTGCCTCGCCTGACCGTGCTTTCCCATGCGTTACCCTTTCCTTGCCTTGCCGTGCATTGCCTAGCCGTGCGTTGTCGTGCCTTAGCCTTGTTTCCCCTTGCCGTGCCGTTCCTTCCGTTACACTTGCCTTTCCCTGCTTTCCCTTGCCTTCCTTACCTTCCGTTACTCTTTGCTTGCCTTCCGTGCGTTGCCTAGCCTTGCGTTGTCGTGCCTTAGCGTTGCCTCGCCTGACCGTGCTTTCAAATGCGTTACCCTTTCCTTGCCTTGCCGTTCATTGCCTAGCGTTCGGTGTCGTGCCTTAGCCTTGTTTCCCCTTGCCGTGCCGGTCCTTCCGTTACCCTTGCCTTCCCTTGCTTTCCCTTGCCTTCCTTGCCTTCCGTTACTCTTTGCTTGCCTTCCCTGCATTTCCTAGCCTTGCGTTGTCGTGCCTTAGCCTTATCTCGCCTGACCTTGCCTTCCTTTGTTTTAAGCTTTCCTTGCATTGTCGTGCATCGCCTAGCCTTGCGTTTTCATGCATTAGCCTTGCCTAGCCTCACCGTGCCTTTCCTTGCGTTACCCTTTCCTTGCCTTGCCGTGCATTGCCTAGCCGTGCGTTGTCGTGCCTTAGCCTTGTTTCCCCTTGCCGTGGCGTGCCTTTTGTTACACTTGCCTTGCCTGGCTTTGCCTTGCCTTCCTTTCCTTCCGTTACTCTTTCCTTGCCTTGCCGTGCATTGCGTAGCCTTGCATTGTCGTGCCTTATCCTTGCCTCGCCTGACCGTGCTTTCCCATGCGTTACCCTTTCCTTGCCTTGCCCTGCATTGCCTAGCCTGCGTTGCCGTGCCTTAGCCTTGTTTCCCCTTGCCGTGCCGTTCCTTCCGTTACCCTTGCCTTTCCTTGCTTTTCCTTGCCTTGCTTACCTTCCGTTACTCTTTGCTTGCATTCCCTGAATTGCCTAGCCTTGCGTTGTCGTGCCTTTGCCTTATCTGGCCTGACCTTGCCTTCCTTTGCTTTAAGCTTTCGTTGCATTGTCGTGCATTGCCTAGCCTTGCGTTTTCGTGCATTAGCCTTGCCTAGCCTCACCGTGCCTTGCCTTGCGTTACCCTTTGCTTGCCTTGCCCTGCATTGCCTAGCCGTGCGTTGTCGTGCCTTAGCCTTGTTTCCCCTTGCCGTGCCGTTCCTTCCGTTACACTTGCTTTTCTTTGCTTTCCCTTGCCTTGCTTACCTTCCGTTACTCTTTGCTTGCCTTCCGTGCGTTGCCTAGCCTTGCGTTGTCGTGCCTTAGCGTTGCCTCGCCTGACCGTGCTTTCAAATGCGTTACACTTTCCTTGCCTTGCCGTTCATTGCCTAGCGTTCGGTGTCGTGCCTTAGACTTGTTTCCCCTTGCCGTGCCGTTCCTTCCGTTACCCTGGCCTTTCCTTCCTTTTCCTTGCCTAGCTTACCTTCCGTTACTCTTTGCTTGCCTTCCCTGAATTTCCTAGCCTTGCGTTGTCGTGCCTTAGCCTTATCTCGCCTGACCTTGCCTTCCTTTGCTTTAAGCTTTCATTGCATTGTCGTGCATCGCCTAGCCTTGCGTTTTCATGCATTAGCCTTGCCTAGCCTCACCGTGCCTTTCCTTGCGTTACCCTTTGCTTGCCTTGCCGTGCATTGCCTAGCCTACGTTGCCGTGCCTTAGCCTTGTTTCCCCTTGCCGTGCCGTTCCTTCCGTTACCCTTGCCTTCCCTTGCTTTCCCTTGCCTTCCTTGCTTTCCGTTACTCTTTGCTTGCTTTCCGTGCATTGCCTAGCCTTGCGTTGTCATGCCTTAGCCTTGCCTCGACTGACCGTGCTTTCCCATGAGTTACCCTTTCCTTGCCTTGCCGTGCATTGCCTAGCCTGCGTTGCCGTGCCTTAGGCTTGTTTCCCCTTGCCGTGCCGTTCCTTCCGTTACCCTTGCCTTCCCTTGCTTTCCCTTGCCTTCCTTGCTTTCCGTTACTCTTTGCTTGCTTTCCGTGCATTGCCTAGCCTTGCGTTGTCATGCCTTAGCCTTGCCTCGACTGACCGTGCTTTCCCATGAGTTACCCTTTCCTTGCCTTGCCGTGCATTGCCTGGTCTGCGTTGCCGTGCGTTAGCCTTGTTTCCCCTTGCCGTGCCGTTCCTTCCGTTACCCTTGCCTCTCCTTGCTTTTCCTTGCCTTGATTACCGTCCGTTACTCTTTCCTTCCCTTCCCTGCATTGCTTAGCCTTGCGTTGTCGTGCCTTAGCCTTATCTCGCCTGACCGTGCCTTCCTTTGCTTTAAGCTTTCCTTGCATTGTCGTGCATTGCCTAGCCTTGCGTTTTCGTGCATTAGCCTTGCCTAGCCTCACCGTGACTTGCCTTGCGTTACCCTTTGCTTGCATGGCCCTGCATTGCCTACCCGTGCGTTGTCGTGCCTTAGCCTTGTTTCCCCTTGCCGTGCCGTTCCTTCCGTTACACTTGCTTTTCTTTGCTTTACCTTGCCTTCCTTACCTTCCGTTACTCTTTGCTTGCCTTCCGTGCATTGCCTAGCCTTGCGTTGTCGTGCCTTAGCCTTGCCTCGCCTGAACGTGCTTTTCCATGCGTTACCCTTTCCTTGCCTTGCCGTCCATTGCCCAGCCTGCGTTGCCGTGCCTTAGCCTTGTTTCCCCTTGCCGTGCAGTTCCTTCCGTTACCCTTGCCTTTCCTTGCTTTTCCTTGCCTTGCTTACCTTCCGTTACTCTTTGCTTCCCTTCCCTGCATTGCCTAGCCTTGCGTTGTCGTGCCTTAGCCTTATCTCGCCTGACCGTGCCTTCCTTTGCGTTAAGCTTTCCTTGCATTGTCGTGCATTGCCTAGCCTTGCGTTGTCGTGCATTATCCTTACCTAGCCTCACCTTGCCTTGCCTTGCGTTACCCTTTCCTTGCCTTGCCGTGCATTGCCTAGCCGTGCGTTGTCGTGCCTTAGCCTTGTTTCCCCTTGCCGTGGCGTGCCTTTTGTTACACTTGCCTTGCCTGGCTTTGCCTTGCCTTCCTTTCCTTCCGTTACTCTTTCCTTGCCTTGCCGTGCATTGCGTAGCCTTGCATTGTCGTGCCTTATCCTTGCCTCGCCTGACCGTGCTTTCCCATGCGTTACCCTTTCCTTGCCTTGCCGTGCATTGCCTAGCCTGCGTTGCCGTGCCTTAGCCTTGTTTCCCCTTGCCGTGCCGTTCCTTCCGTTACCCTTGCCTTTCCTTGCTTTTCCTTGCCTTGCTTACCTTCCGTTACTCTTTGCTTGCATTCCCTGAATTGCCGAGCCTTGCGTTGTCGTGCCTTTGCCTTATCTGGCCTGACCTTGCCTTCCTTTGCTTTAAGCTTTCGTTGCATTGTCGTGCATTGCCTAGCCTTGCGTTTTCGTGCATTAGCCTTGCCTAGCCTCACCGTGCCTTGCCTTGCGTTACCCTTTGCTTGCCTTGCCCTGCATTGCCTAGCCGTGCGTTGTCGTGCCTTAGCCTTGTTTCCCCTTGCCGTGCCGTTCCTTCCGTTACACTTGCCTTTCTTTGCTTTCCCTTGTCTTCCTTACCTTCCGTTACTCTTTGCTTGCCTTCCGTGCGTTGCCTAGCCTTGCGTTGTCGTGCCTTAGCGTTGCCTCGCCTGACCGTGCTTTCAAATGCGTTACACTTTCCTTGCCTTGCCGTTCATTGCCTAGCGTTCGGTGTCGTGCCTTAGACTTGTTTCCCCTTGCCGTGCCGTTCCTTCCGTTACCCTGGCCTTTCCTTCCTTTTCCTTGCCTAGCTTACCTTCCGTTACTCTTTGCTTGCCTTCCCTGAATTTCCTAGCCTTGCGTTGTCGTGCCTTAGCCTTATCTCGCCTGACCTTGCCTTCCTTTGCTTTAAGCTTTCATTGCATTGTCGTGCATCGCCTAGCCTTGCGTTTTCATGCATTAGCCTTGCCTAGCCTCACCGTGCCTTTCCTTGCGTTACCCTTTGCTTGCCTTGCCGTGCATTGCCTAGCCTACGTTGCCGTGCCTTAGCCTTGTTTCCCCTTGCCGTGCCGTTCCTTCCGTTACCCTTGCCTTCCCTTGCTTTCCCTTGCCTTCCTTGCGTTCCGTTACTCTTTGCTTACTTTCCGTGCATTGCCTAGCCTTGCGTTGTCATGCCTTAGCCTTGCCTCGCCTGACCGTGCTTTCCCATGCGTTACCCTTTCCTTGCCTTGCCGTGCATTGCCTAGCCTGCGTTGCCGTGCCTTAGGCTTGTTTCCCCTTGCCGTGCCGTTCCTTCCGTTACCCTTGCCTTTCCTTGCTTTTCCTTGCCTTGCTTACCTTCCGTTACTCTTTGCTTGCATTCCCTGAATTGCCTAGCCTTGCGTTGTCGTGCCTTTGCCTTATCTGGCCTGACCTTGCCTTCCTTTGCTTTAAGCTTTCCTTGCATTGTCGTGCATTGCCTAGCCTTGCGTTTTCGTGCATTAGCCTTGCCTAGCCTCACCGTGCCTTGCCTTGCGTTACCCTTTGCTTGCCTTGCCCTGCATTGCCTAGCCGTGCGTTGTCGTGCCTTAGCCTTGTTTCCCCTTGCCGTGCCGTTCCTTCCGTTACACTTGCTTTTCTTTGCTTTCCCTTGCCTTCCTTACCTTCCGTTACTCTTTGCTTGCCTTCCGTGCATTGCCTAGCCTTGCGTTGTCGTGCCTTAGCCTTATCTCGCCTGACCGTGCCTTCCTTTGCTTTAAGCTTTCCTTGCATTGTCGTGCATTGCCTAGCCTTGCGTTGTCGTGCATTAGCCTTGCCTAGCCTCACCGTGCCTTGCCTTGCGTTACCCTTTCCTTGCCTTGCCGTGCATTGCCTAGCCGTGCGTTGTCGTGCCTTAGCCTTGTTTCCCCTTGCCGTGGCGTACCTTTTGTTGCACTTGCCTTGCCTGGCTTTGTCTTGCCTTCCTTTCCTTCCGTTACTCTTTCCTTGCCTTGCCGTGCATTGCGTAGCCTTGCATTGTCGTGCCTTATCCTTGCCTCGCCTGACCGTGCTTTCCCATGCGTTACCCTTTCCTTGCCTTGCCGTGCATTGCCTAGCCGTGCGTTGTCGTGCCTTAGCCTTGTTTCCCCTTGCCGTGCCGTTCCTTCCGTTACACTTGCCTTTCCCTGCTTTCCCTTGCCTTCCTTACCTTCCGTTACTCTTTGCTTGCCTTCCGTGCATTGCCTAGCCTTGCGTTGTCGTGCCTTAGCGTTGCCTCGCCTGACCGTGCTTTCAAATGCGTTACCCTTTCCTTGCCTTGCCGTGCATTGCCTAGCCGTGCGTTGTCGTGCCTTAGCCTTGTTTCCCCTTGCCGTGCCGTTCCTTCCGTTACACTTGCCTTTCTTTGCTTTCCCTTGCCTTCCTTGCCTTCCGTTACTCTTTGCTTGCCTTCCGTGCATTGCCTAGCCTTGCATTGTCGTGCCTTATCCTTGCCTCGCCTGAACGTGCTTTCCCATGCGGTACCCTTTCCTTGCCTTGCCGTGCATTGCCTAGCCTACGTTGCCGTGCCTTAGCCTTGTTTCCCCTTGCCGTGCCGTTCCTTCCGTTACCCTTGCCTTCCCTTGCTTTCCCTTGCCTTCCTTGCTTTCCGTTACTCTTTGCTTGCTTTCCGTGCATTGCCTAGCCTTGCGTTGTCATGCCTTAGCCTTGCCTCGACTGACCGTGCTTTCCCATGAGTTACCCTTTCCTTGCCTTGCCGTGCATTGCCTAGTCTGCGTTGCCGTGCGTTAGCCTTGTTTCCCCTTGCCGTGCCGTTCCTTCCGTTACCCTTGCCTTTCCTTGCTTTTTCTTGCCTTGCTTACCTTCCGTTACTCTTTGCTTCCCTTCCCTGCATTGCCTAGCCTTGCGTTGTCGTGCCTTAGCCTTATCTCGCCTGACCTTGCCTTCCTTTGCTTTAAGCTTTCATTGCATTGTCGTGCATCGCCTAGCCTTGCGTTTTCATGCATTAGCCTTGCCTAGCCTCACCGTGCCTTTCCTTGCGTTACCCTTTGCTTGCCTTGCCGTGCATTGCCTAGCCTACGTTGCCGTGCCTTAGCCTTGTTTCCCCTTGCCGTGCCGTTCCTTCCGTTACCCTTGCTTTCCCTTGCTTTCCCTTGCCTTCCTTGCGTTCCGTTACTCTTTGCTTACTTTCCGTGCATTGCCTAGCCTTGCGTTGTCATGCCTTAGCCTTGCCTCGCCTGACCGTGCTTTCCCATGCGTTACCCTTTCCTTGCCTTGCCGTGCATTGCCTAGCCTGCGTTGCCGTGCCTTAGGCTTGTTTCCCCTTGCCGTGCCGTTCCTTCCGTTACCCTTGCCTTTCCTTGCTTTTCCTTGCCTTGCTTACCTTCCGTTACTCTTTGCTTGCATTCCCTGAATTGCCTAGCCTTGCGTTGTCGTGCCTTTGCCTTATCTGGCCTGACCTTGCCTTCCTTTGCTTTAAGCTTTCCTTGCATTGTCGTGCATTGCCTAGCCTTGCGTTTTCGTGCATTAGCCTTGCCTAGCCTCACCGTGCCTTGCCTTGCGTTACCCTTTGCTTGCCTTGCCCTGAATTGCCTAGCCGTGCGTTGTCGTGCCTTAGCCTTGTTTCCCCTTGCCGTGCCGTTCCTTCCGTTACACTTGCTTTTCTTTGCTTTCCCTTGCCTTCCTTACCTTCCGTTACTCTTTGCTTGCCTTCCGTGCATTGCCTAGCCTTGCGTTGTCGTGCCTTAGCCTTATCTCGCCTGACCGTGCCTTCCTTTGCTTTAAGCTTTCCTTGCATTGTCGTGCATTGCCTAGCCTTGCGTTGTCGTGCATTAGCCTTGCCTAGCCTCACCGTGCCTTGCCTTGCGTTACCCTTTCCTTGCCTTGCCGTGCATTGCCTAGCCGTGCGTTGTCGTGCCTTAGCCTTGTTTCCCCTTGCCGTGGCGTACCTTTTGTTGCACTTGCCTTGCCTGGCTTTGCCTTGCCTTCCTTTCCTTCCGTTACTCTTTCCTTGCCTTGCCGTGCATTGCGTAGCCTTGCATTGTCGTGCCTTATCCTTGCCTCGCCTGACCGTGCTTTCCCATGCGTTACCCTTTCCTTGCCTTGCCGTGCATTGCCTAGCCGTGCGTTGTCGTGCCTTAGCCTTGTTTCCCCTTGCCGTGCCGTTCCTTCCGTTACCCTTGCCTTCCCTTGCTTTCCCTTGCCTTCCTTGCTTTCCGTTACTCTTTGCTTGCTTTCCGTGCATTGCCTAGCCTTGCGTTGTCATGCCTTAGCCTTGCCTCGACTGACCGTGCTTTCCCATGAGTTACCCTTTCCTTGCCTTGCCGTGCATTGCCTAGTCTGCGTTGCCGTGCGTTAGCCTTGTTTCCCCTTGCCGTGCCGTTCCTTCCGTTACCCTTGCCTTTCCTTGCTTTTTCTTGCCTTGCTTACCTTCCGTTACTCTTTGCTTCCCTTCCCTGCATTGCCTAGCCTTGCGTTGTCGTGCCTTAGCCTTATCTCGCCTGACCGTGCCTTCCTTTGCTTTAAGCTTTCCTTGCATTGTCGTGCATTGCCTAGCCTTGCGTTGTCGTGCATTAGCCTTGCCTAGCCACACCGTGCCTTGCCTTGCGTTACCCTTTCCTTGCCTTGCCGTGCATTGCCTAGCCGTGCGTTGTCGTGCCTTAGCCTTGTTTCCCCTTGCCGTGGCGTGCCTTTTGTTACACTTGCCTTGCCTGGCTTTGCCTTGCCTTCCTTTCCTTCCGTTACTCTTTCCTTGCCTTGCCGTGCATTGCCTAGCCTTGCATTGTCGTGCCTTATCCTTGCCTCGCCTGACCGTGCTTTCCCATGCGTTACCCTTTCCTTGCCTTGCCGTGCATTGCCTAGCCGTGCGTTGTCGTGCCTTAGCCTTGTTTCCCCTTGCCGTGCCGTTCCTTCCGTTACACTTGCCTTTCCCTGCTTTCCCTTGCCTTCCTTACCTTCCGTTACTCTTTGCTTGCCTTCCGTGCGTTGCCTAGCCTTGCGTTGTCGTGCCTTAGCGTTGCCTCGCCTGACCGTGCTTTCAAATGCGTTACCCTTTCCTTGCCTTGCCGTTCATTGCCTAGCGTTCGGTGTCGTGCCTTAGACTTGTTTCCCCTTGCCGTGCCGTTCCTTCCGTTACCCTGGCCTTTCCTTCCTTTTCCTTGCCTAGCTTACCTTCCGTTACTCTTTGCTTGCCTTCCCTGAATTTCCTAGCCTTGCGTTGTCGTGCCTTAGCCTTATCTCGCCTGACCTTGCCTTCCTTTGTTTTAAGCTTTCCTTGCATTGTCGTGCATCGCCTAGCCTTGCGTTTTCATGCATTAGCCTTGCCTAGCCTCACCGTGCCTTTCCTTGCGTTACCCTTTCCTTGCCTTGCCGTGCATTGCCTAGCCGTGCGTTGTCGTGCCTTAGCCTTGTTTCCCCTTGCCGTGGCGTGCCTTTTGTTACACTTGCCTTGCCTGGCTTTGCCTTGCCTTCCTTTCCTTCCGTTACTCTTTCCTTGCCTTGCCGTGCATTGCGTAGCCTTGCATTGTCGTGCCTTATCCTTGCCTCGCCTGACCGTGCTTTCCCATGCGTTACCCTTTCCTTGCCTTGCCCTGCATTGCCTAGCCTGCGTTGCCGTGCCTTAGCCTTGTTTCCCCTTGCCGTGCCGTTCCTTCCGTTACCCTTGCCTTTCCTTGCTTTTTCTTGCCTTGCTTACCTTCCGTTACTCTTTGCTTCCCTTCCCTGCATTGCCTAGCCTTGCGTTGTCGTGCCTTAGCCTTATCTCGCCTGACCGTGCCTTCCTTTGCTTTAAGCTTTCCTTGCATTGTCGTGCATTGCCTAGCCTTGCGTTGTCGTGCATTAGCCTTGCCTAGCCACACCGTGCCTTGCCTTGCGTTACCCTTTCCTTGCCTTGCCGTGCATTGCCTAGCCGTGCGTTGTCGTGCCTTAGCCTTGTTTCCCCTTGCCGTGGCGTGCCTTTTGTTACACTTGCCTTGCCTGGCTTTGCCTTGCCTTCCTTTCCTTCCGTTACTCTTTCCTTGCCTTGCCGTGCATTGCCTAACCTTGCATTGTCGTGCCTTATCCTTGCCTCGCCTGACCGTGCTTTCCCATGCGTTACCCTTTCCTTGCCTTGCCGTGCATTGCCTAGCCGTGCGTTGTCGTGCCTTAGCCTTGTTTCCCCTTGCCGTGCCGTTCCTTCCGTTACACTTGCCTTTCCCTGCTTTCCCTTGCCTTCCTTACCTTCCGTTACTCTTTGCTTGCCTTCCGTGCGTTGCCTAGCCTTGCGTTGTCGTGCCTTAGCGTTGCCTCGCCTGACCGTGCGTTCAAATGCGTTACCCTTTCCTTGCCTTGCCGTTCATTGCCTAGCGTTCGGTGTCGTGCCTTAGACTTGTTTCCCCTTGCCGTGCCGGTCCTTCCGTTACCCTGGCCTTTCCTTCCTTTTCCTTGCCTTGCTTACCTTCCGTTACTCTTTGCTTGCCTTCCCTGAATTTCCTAGCCTTGCGTTGTCGTGCCTTAGCCTTATCTCGCCTGACCTTGCCTTCCTTTGTTTTAAGCTTTCCTTGCATTGTCGTGCATCGCCTAGCCTTGCGTTTTCATGCATTAGCCTTGCCTAGCCTCACCGTGCCTTTCCTTGCGTTACCCTTTCCTTGCCTTGCCGTGCATTGCCTAGCCGTGCGTTGTCGTGCCTTAGCCTTGTTTCCCCTTGCCGTGGCGTGCCTTTTGTTGCACTTGCCTTGCCTGGCTTTGCCTTGCCTTCCTTTCCTTCCGTTACTCTTTCCTTGCCTTGCCGTGCATTGCGTAGCCTTGCATTGTCGTGCCTTATCCTTGCCTCGCCTGACCGTGCTTTCCCATGCGTTACCCTTTCCTTGCCTTGCCCTGCATTGCCTAGCCTGCGTTGCCGTGCCTTAGCCTTGTTTCCCCTTGCCGTGCCGTTCCTTCCGTTACCCTTGCCTTTCCTTGCTTTTCCTTGCCTTGCTTACCTTCCGTTACTCTTTGCTTGCATTCCCTGAATTGCCTAGCCTTGCGTTGTCGTGCCTTTGCCTTATCTGGCCTGACCTTGCCTTCCTTTGCTTTAAGCTTTCGTTGCATTGTCGTGCATTGCCTAGCCTTGCGTTTTCGTGCATTAGCCTTGCCTAGCCTCACCGTGCCTTGCCTTGCGTTACCCTTTGCTTGCCTTGCCCTGCATTGCCTAGCCGTGCGTTGTCGTGCCTTAGCCTTGTTTCCCCTTGCCGTGCCGTTCCTTCCGTTACACTTGCTTTTCTTTGCTTTCCCTTGCCTTGCTTACCTTCCGTTACTCTTTGCTTGCCTTCCGTGCGTTGCCTAGCCTTGCGTTGTCGTGCCTTAGCGTTGCCTCGCCTGACCGTGCTTTCAAATGCGTTACACTTTCCTTGCCTTGCCGTTCATTGCCTAGCGTTCGGTGTCGTGCCTTAGACTTGTTTCCCCTTGCCGTGCCGTTCCTTCCGTTACCCTGGCCTTTCCTTCCTTTTCCTTGCCTAGCTTACCTTCCGTTACTCTTTGCTTGCCTTCCCTGAATTTCCTAGCCTTGCGTTGTCGTGCCTTAGCCTTATCTCGCCTGACCTTGCCTTCCTTTGCTTTAAGCTTTCATTGCATTGTCGTGCATCGCCTAGCCTTGCGTTTTCATGCATTAGCCTTGCCTAGCCTCACCGTGCCTTTCCTTGCGTTACCCTTTGCTTGCCTTGCCGTGCATTGCCTAGCCTACGTTGCCGTGCCTTAGCCTTGTTTCCCCTTGCCGTGCCGTTCCTTCCGTTACCCTTGCCTTCCCTTGCTTTCCCTTGCCTTCCTTGCTTTCCGTTACTCTTTGCTTGCTTTCCGTGCATTGCCTAGCCTTGCGTTGTCATGCCTTAGCCTTGCCTCGACTGACCGTGCTTTCCCATGAGTTACCCTTTCCTTGCCTTGCCGTGCATTGCCTAGCCTGCGTTGCCGTGCCTTAGGCTTGTTTCCCCTTGCCGTGCCGTTCCTTCCGTTACCCTTGCCTTCCCTTGCTTTCCCTTGCCTTCCTTGCTTTCCGTTACTCTTTGCTTGCTTTCCGTGCATTGCCTAGCCTTGCGTTGTCATGCCTTAGCCTTGCCTCGACTGACCGTGCTTTCCCATGAGTTACCCTTTCCTTGCCTTGCCGTGCATTGCCTGGTCTGCGTTGCCGTGCGTTAGCCTTGTTTCCCCTTGCCGTGCCGTTCCTTCCGTTACCCTTGCCTCTCCTTGCTTTTCCTTGCCTTGATTACCGTCCGTTACTCTTTCCTTCCCTTCCCTGCATTGCTTAGCCTTGCGTTGTCGTGCCTTAGCCTTATCTCGCCTGACCGTGCCTTCCTTTGCTTTAAGCTTTCCTTGCATTGTCGTGCATTGCCTAGCCTTGCGTTTTCGTGCATTAGCCTTGCCTAGCCTCACCGTGACTTGCCTTGCGTTACCCTTTGCTTGCATGGCCCTGCATTGCCTACCCGTGCGTTGTCGTGCCTTAGCCTTGTTTCCCCTTGCCGTGCCGTTCCTTCCGTTACACTTGCTTTTCTTTGCTTTCCCTTGCCTTCCTTACCTTCCGTTACTCTTTGCTTGCCTTCCGTGCATTGCCTAGCCTTGCGTTGTCGTGCCTTAGCCTTGCCTCGCCTGAACGTGCTTTTCCATGCGTTACCCTTTCCTTGCCTTGCCGTCCATTGCCCAGCCTGCGTTGCCGTGCCTTAGCCTTGTTTCCCCTTGCCGTGCAGTTCCTTCCGTTACCCTTGCCTTTCCTTGCTTTTCCTTGCCTTGCTTACCTTCCGTTACTCTTTGCTTCCCTTCCCTGCATTGCCTAGCCTTGCGTTGTCGTGCCTTAGCCTTATCTCGCCTGACCGTGCCTTCCTTTGCGTTAAGCTTTCCTTGCATTGTCGTGCATTGCCTAGCCTTGCGTTGTCGTGCATTATCCTTACCTAGCCTCACCTTGCCTTGCCTTGCGTTACCCTTTCCTTGCCTTGCCGTGCATTGCCTAGCCGTGCGTTGTCGTGCCTTAGCCTTGTTTCCCCTTGCCGTGGCGTGCCTTTTGTTACACTTGCCTTGCCTGGCTTTGCCTTGCCTTCCTTTCCTTCCGTTACTCTTTCCTTGCCTTGCCGTGCATTGCGTAGCCTTGCATTGTCGTGCCTTATCCTTGCCTCGCCTGACCGTGCTTTCCCATGCGTTACCCTTTCCTTGCCTTGCCGTGCATTGCCTAGCCGTGCGTTGTCGTGCCTTAGCCTTGTTTCCACTTGCCGTGCCGTTCCTTCCGTTACACTTGCCTTTCCTTGCTTTTCCTTGCCTTGCTTACCTTCCGTTACTCTTTGCTTGCATTCCCTGAATTGCCGAGCCTTGCGTTGTCGTGCCTTTGCCTTATCTGGCCTGACCTTGCCTTCCTTTGCTTTAAGCTTTCGTTGCATTGTCGTGCATTGCCTAGCCTTGCGTTTTCGTGCATTAGCCTTGCCTAGCCTCACCGTGCCTTGCCTTGCGTTACCCTTTGCTTGCCTTGCCCTGCATTGCCTAGCCGTGCGTTGTCGTGCCTTAGCCTTGTTTCCCCTTGCCGTGCCGTTCCTTCCGTTACACTTGCTTTTCTTTGCTTTCCCTTGTCTTCCTTACCTTCCGTTACTCTTTGCTTGCCTTCCGTGCGTTGCCTAGCCTTGCGTTGTCGTGCCTTAGCGTTGCCTCGCCTGACCGTGCTTTCAAATGCGTTACACTTTCCTTGCCTTGCCGTTCATTGCCTAGCGTTCGGTGTCGTGCCTTAGACTTGTTTCCCCTTGCCGTGCCGTTCCTTCCGTTACCCTGGCCTTTCCTTCCTTTTCCTTGCCTAGCTTACCTTCCGTTACTCTTTGCTTGCCTTCCCTGAATTTCCTAGCCTTGCGTTGTCGTGCCTTAGCCTTATCTCGCCTGACCTTGCCTTCCTTTGCTTTAAGCTTTCATTGCATTGTCGTGCATCGCCTAGCCTTGCGTTTTCATGCATTAGCCTTGCCTAGCCTCACCGTGCCTTTCCTTGCGTTACCCTTTGCTTGCCTTGCCGTGCATTGCCTAGCCTACGTTGCCGTGCCTTAGCCTTGTTTCCCCTTGCCGTGCCGTTCCTTCCGTTACCCTTGCCTTCCCTTGCTTTCCCTTGCCTTCCTTGCGTTCCGTTACTCTTTGCTTACTTTCCGTGCATTGCCTAGCCTTGCGTTGTCATGCCTTAGCCTTGCCTCGCCTGACCGTGCTTTCCCATGCGTTACCCTTTCCTTGCCTTGCCGTGCATTGCCTAGCCTGCGTTGCCGTGCCTTAGGCTTGTTTCCCCTTGCCGTGCCGTTCCTTCCGTTACCCTTGCCTTTCCTTGCTTTTCCTTGCCTTGCTTACCTTCCGTTACTCTTTGCTTGCATTCCCTGAATTGCCTAGCCTTGCGTTGTCGTGCCTTTGCCTTATCTGGCCTGACCTTGCCTCCTTTGCTTTAAGCTTTCCTTGCATTGTCGTGCATTGCCTAGCCTTGCGTTTTCGTGCATTAGCCTTGCCTAGCCTCACCGTGCCTTGCCTTGCGTTACCCTTTGCTTGCCTTGCCCTGCATTGCCTAGCCGTGCGTTGTCGTGCCTTAGCCTTGTTTCCCCTTGCCGTGCCGTTCCTTCCGTTACACTTGCTTTTCTTTGCTTTCCCTTGCCTTCCTTACCTTCCGTTACTCTTTGCTTGCCTTCCGTGCATTGCCTAGCCTTGCGTTGTCGTGCCTTAGCCTTATCTCGCCTGACCGTGCCTTCCTTTGCTTTAAGCTTTCCTTGCATTGTCGTGCATTGCCTAGCCTTGCGTTGTCGTGCATTAGCCTTGCCTAGCCTCACCGTGCCTTGCCTTGCGTTACCCTTTCCTTGCCTTGCCGTGCATTGCCTAGCCGTGCGTTGTCGTGCCTTAGCCTTGTTTCCCCTTGCCGTGGCGTACCTTTTGTTGCACTTGCCTTGCCTGGCTTTGTCTTGCCTTCCTTTCCTTCCGTTACTCTTTCCTTGCCTTGCCGTGCATTGCCTAGCCTTGCATTGTCGTGCCTTATCCTTGCCTCGCCTGACCGTGCTTTCCCATGCGTTACCCTTTCCTTGCCTTGCCGTGCATTGCCTAGCCGTGCGTTGTCGTGCCTTAGCCTTGTTTCCCCTTGCCGTGCCGTTCCTTCCGTTACACTTGCCTTTCCCTGCTTTCCCTTGCCTTCCTTACCTTCCGTTACTCTTTGCTTGCCTTCCGTGCATTGCCTAGCCTTGCGTTGTCGTGCCTTAGCGTTGCCTCGCCTGACCGTGCTTTCAAATGCGTTACCCTTTCCTTGCCTTGCCGTGCATTGCCTAGCCGTGCGTTGTCGTGCCTTAGCCTTGTTTCCCCTTGCCGTGCCGTTCCTTCCGTTACACTTGCCTTTCTTTGCTTTCCCTTGCCTTCCTTGCCTTCCGTTACTCTTTGCTTGCCTTCCGTGCATTGCCTAGCCTTGCATTGTCGTGCCTTATCCTTGCCTCGCCTGAACGTGCTTTCCCATGCGGTACCCTTTCCTTGCCTTGCCGTGCATTGCCTAGCCTACGTTGCCGTGCCTTAGCCTTGTTTCCCCTTGCCGTGCCGTTCCTTCCGTTACCCTTGCCTTCCCTTGCTTTCCCTTGCCTTCCTTGCTTTCCGTTACTCTTTGCTTGCTTTCCGTGCATTGCCTAGCCTTGCGTTGTCATGCCTTAGCCTTGCCTCGACTGACCGTGCTTTCCCATGAGTTACCCTTTCCTTGCCTTGCCGTGCATTGCCTAGTCTGCGTTGCCGTGCGTTAGCCTTGTTTCCCCTTGCCGTGCCGTTCCTTCCGTTACCCTTGCCTTTCCTTGCTTTTTCTTGCCTTGCTTACCTTCCGTTACTCTTTGCTTCCCTTCCCTGCATTGCCTAGCCTTGCGTTGTCGTGCCTTAGCCTTATCTCGCCTGACCTTGCCTTCCTTTGCTTTAAGCTTTCATTGCATTGTCGTGCATCGCCTAGCCTTGCGTTTTCATGCATTAGCCTTGCCTAGCCTCACCGTGCCTTTCCTTGCGTTACCCTTTGCTTGCCTTGCCGTGCATTGCCTAGCCTACGTTGCCGTGCCTTAGCCTTGTTTCCCCTTGCCGTGCCGTTCCTTCCGTTACCCTTGCTTTCCCTTGCTTTCCCTTGCCTTCCTTGCGTTCCGTTACTCTTTGCTTACTTTCCGTGCATTGCCTAGCCTTGCGTTGTCATGCCTTAGCCTTGCCTCGCCTGACCGTGCTTTCCCATGCGTTACCCTTTCCTTGCCTTGCCGTGCATTGCCTAGCCTGCGTTGCCGTGCCTTAGGCTTGTTTCCCCTTGCCGTGCCGTTCCTTCCGTTACCCTTGCCTTTCCTTGCTTTTCCTTGCCTTGCTTACCTTCCGTTACTCTTTGCTTGCATTCCCTGAATTGCCTAGCCTTGCGTTGTCGTGCCTTTGCCTTATCTGGCCTGACCTTGCCTTCCTTTGCTTTAAGCTTTCCTTGCATTGTCGTGCATTGCCTAGCCTTGCGTTTTCGTGCATTAGCCTTGCCTAGCCTCACCGTGCCTTGCCTTGCGTTACCCTTTGCTTGCCTTGCCCTGAATTGCCTAGCCGTGCGTTGTCGTGCCTTAGCCTTGTTTCCCCTTGCCGTGCCGTTCCTTCCGTTACACTTGCCTTTCCCTGCTTTCCCTTGCCTTCCTTACCTTCCGTTACTCTTTGCTTGCCTTCCGTGCGTTGCCTAGCCTTGCGTTGTCGTGCCTTAGCGTTGCCTCGCCTGACCGTGCTTTCAAATGCGTTACCCTTTCCTTGCCTTGCCGTTCATTGCCTAGCGTTCGGTGTCGTGCCTTAGTCTTGTTTCCCCTTGCCGTGCCGTTCCTTCCGTTACCCTGGCCTTTCCTTCCTTTTCCTTGCCTAGCTTACCTTCCGTTACTCTTTGCTTGCCTTCCCTGAATTTCCTAGCCTTGCGTTGTCGTGCCTTAGCCTTATCTCGCCTGACCTTGCCTTCCTTTGTTTTAAGCTTTCCTTGCATTGTCGTGCATCGCCTAGCCTTGCGTTTTCATGCATTAGCCTTGCCTAGCCTCACCGTGCCTTTCCTTGCGTTACCCTTTCCTTGCCTTGCCGTGCATTGCCTAGCCGTGCGTTGTCGTGCCTTAGCCTTGTTTCCCCTTGCCGTGGCGTGCCTTTTGTTACACTTGCCTTGCCTGGCTTTGCCTTGCCTTCCTTTCCTTCCGTTACTCTTTCCTTGCCTTGCCGTGCATTGCGTAGCCTTGCATTGTCGTGCCTTATCCTTGCCTCGCCTGACCGTGCTTTCCCATGCGTTACCCTTTCCTTGCCTTGCCCTGCATTGCCTAGCCTGCGTTGCCGTGCCTTAGCCTTGTTTCCCCTTGCCGTGCCGTTCCTTCCGTTACCCTTGCCTTTCCTTGCTTTTCCTTGCCTTGCTGACCTTCCGTTACTCTTTGCTTGCATTCCCTGAATTGCCTAGCCTTGCGTTGTCGTGCCTTTGCCTTATCTGGCCTGACCTTGCCTTCCTTTGCTTTAAGCTTTCGTTGCATTGTCGTGCATTGCCTAGCCTTGCGTTTTCGTGCATTAGCCTTGCCTAGCCTCACCGTGCCTTGCCTTGCGTTACCCTTTGCTTGCCTTGCCCTGCATTGCCTAGCCGTGCGTTGTCGTGCCTTAGCCTTGTTTCCCCTTGCCGTGCCGTTCCTTCCGTTACACTTGCTTTTCTTTGCTTTCCCTTGCCTTCCTTACCTTCCGTTACTCTTTGCTTGCCTTCCGTGCGTTGCCTAGCCTTGCGTTGTCGTGCCTTAGCGTTGCCTCGCCTGACCGTGCTTTCAAATGCGTTACACTTTCCTTGCCTTGCCGTTCATTGCCTAGCGTTCGGTGTCGTGCCTTAGACTTGTTTCCCCTTGCCGTGCCGTTCCTTCCGTTACCCTGGCCTTTCCTTCCTTTTCCTTGCCTAGCTTACCTTCCGTTACTCTTTGCTTGCCTTCCCTGAATTTCCTAGCCTTGCGTTGTCGTGCCTTAGCCTTATCTCGCCTGACCTTGCCTTCCTTTGCTTTAAGCTTTCATTGCATTGTCGTGCATCGCCTAGCCTTGCGTTTTCAT
This sequence comes from Macrotis lagotis, assembly GCF_037893015.1. NCBI lineage: Eukaryota > Metazoa > Chordata > Mammalia > Peramelemorphia > Peramelidae > Macrotis > Macrotis lagotis. The sequence continues at coordinate 69,239 of NW_027422450.1, forward strand.
GCATTAGCCTTGCCTAGCCTCACCGTGCCTTTCCTTGCGTTACCCTTTGCTTGCCTTGCCGTGCATTGCCTAGCCTACGTTGCCGTGCCTTAGCCTTGTTTCCCCTTGCCGTGCCGTTCCTTCCGTTACCCTTGCCTTCCCTTGCTTTCCCTTGCCTTCCTTGCGTTCCGTTACTCTTTGCTTACTTTCCGTGCATTGCCTAGCCTTGCGTTGTCATGCCTTAGCCTTGCCTCGCCTGACCGTGCTTTCCCATGCGTTACCCTTTCCTTGCCTTGCCGTGCATTGCCTAGCCTGCGTTGCCGTGCCTTAGGCTTGTTTCCCCTTGCCGTGCCGTTCCTTCCGTTACCCTTGCCTTTCCTTGCTTTTCCTTGCCTTGCTTACCTTCCGTTACTCTTTGCTTGCATTCCCTGAATTGCCTAGCCTTGCGTTGTCGTGCCTTTGCCTTATCTGGCCTGACCTTGCCTTCCTTTGCTTTAAGCTTTCCTTGCATTGTCGTGCATTGCCTAGCCTTGCGTTTTCGTGCATTAGCCTTGCCTAGCCTCACCGTGCCTTGCCTTGCGTTACCCTTTGCTTGCCTTGCCCTGCATTGCCTAGCCGTGCGTTGTCGTGCCTTAGCCTTGTTTCCCCTTGCCGTGCCGTTCCTTCCGTTACACTTGCTTTTCTTTGCTTTCCCTTGCCTTCCTTACCTTCCGTTACTCTTTGCTTGCCTTCCGTGCATTGCCTAGCCTTGCGTTGTCGTGCCTTAGCCTTGCGTCGCCTGAACGTGCTTTTCCATGCGTTACCCTTTCCTTGCCTTGCCGTGCATTGCCCAGCCTGCGTTGCCGTGCCTTAGCTTTGTTTCCCCTTGCCGTGCAGTTCCTTCCGTTACCCTTGCCTTTCCTTGCTTTTCCTTGCCTTGCTTACCTTCCGTTACTCTTTGCTTCCCTTCCCTGCATTGCCTAGCCTTGCGTTGTCGTGCCTTAGCCTTATCTCGCCTGACCGTGCCTTCCTTTGCTTTAAGCTTTCCTTGCATTGTCGTGCATTGCCTAGCCTTGCGTTGTCGTGCATTAGCCTTGCCTAGCCTCACCGTGCCTTGCCTTGCGTTACCCTTTCCTTGCCTTGCCGTGCATTGCCTAGCCGTGCGTTGTCGTGCCTTAGCCTTGTTTCCCCTTGCCGTGGCGTACCTTTTGTTGCACTTGCCTTCCCTGGCTTTGCCTTGCCTTCCTTTCCTTCCGTTACTCTTTCCTTGCCTTGCCGTTCATTGCGTAGCCTTGCATTGTCGTGCCTTATCCTTGCCTCGCCTGAACGTGCTTTCCCATGCGTTACCCTTTCCTTGCCTTGCCGTGCATTGCCTAGCCGTGCGTTGTCGTGCCTTAGCCTTGTTTCCCCTTGCCGTGCCGTTCCTTCCGTTACACTTGCCTTTCCCTGCTTTCCCTTGCCTTCCTTACCTTCCGTTACTCTTTGCTTGCCTTCCGTGCGTTGCCTAGCCTTGCGTTGTCGTGCCTTAGCGTTGCCTCGCCTGACCGTGCTTTCAAATGCGTTACCCTTTCCTTGCCTTGCCGTTCATTGCCTAGCGTTCGGTGTCGTGCCTTAGACTTGTTTCCCCTTGCCGTGCCGTTCCTTGCGTTACCCTGGCCTTTCCTTCCTTTTCCTTGCCTAGCTTACCTTCCGTTACTCTTTGCTTGCCTTCCCTAAATTTCCTAGCCTTGCGTTGTCGTGCCTTAGCCTTATCTCGCCTGACCTTGCCTTCCTTTGCTTTAAGCTTTCCTTGCATTGTCGTGAATCGCCTAGCCTTGCGTTTTCATGCATTAGCCTTGCCTAGCCTAACCGTGCCTTTCCTTGCGTTACCCTTTCCTTGCCTTGCCGTGCATTGCCTATCCGTGCGTTGTCGTGCCTTAGCCTTGTTTCCCCTTGCCGTGCCGTTCCTTCCGTTACACTTGCCTTTCTTTGCTTTCCCTTGCCTTCCTTGCCTTCCGTTACTCTTTGCTTGCCTTCCGTGCATTGCCTAGCCTTGCATTGTCGTGCCTTATCCTTGCCTCGCCTGAACGTGCTTTCCCATGCGGTACCCTTTCCTTGCCTTGCCGTGCATTGCCTAGCCTACGTTGCCGTGCCTTAGCCTTGTTTCCCCTTGCCGTGCCGTTCCTTCCGTTACCCTTGCCTTCCCTTGCTTTCCCTTGCCTTCCTTGCTTTCCGTTACTCTTTGCTTGCTTTCCGTGCATTGCCTAGCCTTGCGTTGTCATGCCTTAGCCTTGCCTCGACTGACCGTGCTTTCCCATGAGTTACCCTTTCCTTGCATTGCCGTGCATTGCCTAGTCTGCGTTGCCGTGCGTTAGCCTTGTTTCCCCTTGCCGTGCCGTTCCTTCCGTTACCCTTGCCTTTCCTTGCTTTTTCTTGCCTTGCTTACCTTCCGTTACTCTTTGCTTCCCTTCCCTGCATTGCCTAGCCTTGCGTTGTCGTGCCTTAGCCTTATCTCGCCTGACCGTGCCTTCCTTTGCTTTAAGCTTTCCTTGCATTGTCGTGCATTGCCTAGCCTTGCGTTGTCGTGCATTAGCCTTGCCTAGCCACACCGTGCCTTGCCTTGCGTTACCCTTTCCTTGCCTTGCCGTGCATTGGCTAGCCGTGCATTGTCGTGCCTTAGCCTTGTGTCCCCTTGCCGTGGCGTGCCTTTTGTTACACTTGCCTTGCCTTGCTTTGCCTTGCCTTCCTTTCCTTCCGTTACTCTTTCCTTGCCTTGCCGTGCATTGCGTAGCCTTGCATTGTCGTGCCTTATCCTTGCCTCGCCTGACCGTGCTTTCCCATGCGTTACCCTTTCCTTGCCTTGCCGTGCATTGCCTAGCCGTGCGTTGTCGTGCCTTAGCCTTGTTTCCCCTTGCCGTGCCGTTCCTTCCGTTACACTTGCCTTTCCCTGCTTTCCCTTGCCTTCCTTACCTTCCGTTACTCTTTGCTTGCCTTCCGTGCATTGCCTAGTCTTGCGTTGTCGTGCCTAAGCCTTGCCTAGCCTGAACGTGCTTTTCCATGCGTTACCCTTTCCTTGCCTTGCCGTCCATTGCCCAGCCTGCGTTGCCGTGCCTTAGCCTTGTTTCCCCTTGCCGTGCAGTTCCTTCCGTTACCCTTGTCCTTCCTTGCTTTTCCTTGCCTTGCTTACCTTCCGTTACTCTTTGCTTCCCTTCCCTGCATTGCCTAGCCTTGCGTTGTCGTGCCTTAGCCTTATCTCGCCTGACCGTGCCTTCCTTTGCGTTAAGCTTTCCTTGCATTGTCGTGCATTGCCTAGCCTTGCGTTGTCGTGCATTAGCCTTACCTAGCCTCACCTTGCCTTGCCTTGCGTTACCCTTTCCTTGCCTTGCCGTGCATTGCCTAGCCGTGCGTTGTCGTGCCTTAGCCTTGTTTCCTCTTGCCGTGGCGTGCCTTTTGTTGCACTTGCCTTGCCTGGCTTTGCCTTGCCTTCTTTCCTTCCGTTACTCTTTCCTTGCCTTGCCGTGCATTGCGTAGCCTTGCATTGTCGTGCCTTATCTTTGCCTCGCCTGACCGTGCTTTCCCATGCGTTACCCTTTCCTTGCCTTGCCGTGCATTGCCTAGCCTGCGTTGCCGTGCCTTAGCCTTGTTTCCCCTTGCCGTGCCGTTCCTTCCGTTACCCTTGCCTTTCCTTGCTTTTCCTTGCCTTGCTTACCTTCCGTTACTCTTTGCTTGCATTCCCTGAATTGCCTAGCCTTGCGTTGTCGTGCCTTTGCCTTATCTGGCCTGACCTTGCCTTCCTTTGCTTTAAGCTTTCCTTGCATTGTCGTGCATTGCCTAGCCTTGCGTTTTCGTGCATTAGCCTTGCCTAGCCTCACCGTGCCTTGCCTTGCGTTACCCTTTCCTTGCCTTGCCCTGCATTGCCTAGCCGTGCGTTGTCGTGCCTTAGCCTTGTTTCCCCTTGCCGTGCCGTTCCTTCCGTTACACTTGATTTTCTTTGCTTTCCCTTGCCTTCCTTACCTTCCGTTACTCTTTGCTTGCCTTCCGTGCGTTGCCTAGCCTTGCGTTGTCGTGCCTTAGCGTTGCCTCGCCTGACCGCGCTTTCAAATGCGTTACCCTTTCCTTGCCTTGCCGTTCATTGCCTAGCGTTCGGTGTCGTGCCTTAGACTTGTTTCCCCTTGCCGTGCCGTTCCTTCCGTTACCCTGGCCTTTCCTTCCTTTTCCTTGCCTAGCTTACCTTCCGTTACTCTTTGCTTGCCTTCCCTGAATTTCCTAGCCTTGCGTTGTCGTGCCTTAGCCTTATCTCGCCTGACCTTGCCTTCCTTTGCTTTAAGCTTTCCTTGCATTGTCGTGCATCGCCTAGCCTTGCGTTTTCATGCATTAGCCTTGCCTAGCCTCACCGTGCCTTTCCTTGCGTTACCCTTTGCTTGCCTTGCCGTGCATTGCCTAGCCGTGCGTTGTCGTGCCTTAGCCTTGTTTCCCCTTGCCGTGGCGTGCCTTTTGTTACACTTGCTTGCCTGGCTTTGCCTTGCCTTCCTTTCCTTCCGTTACTCTTTCCTTGCCTTCCGTGCATTGCCTAGCCTTGCGTTGTCGTGCCTTAGCCTTGCCTCGCCTGAACGTGCTTTCCCATGCGGTACCCTTTCCTTGCCTTGCCGTGCATTGCCTAGCCTACGTTGCCGTGCCTTAGCCTTGTTTCCCCTTGCCGTGCCGTTCCTTCCGTTACACTTGCCTTTCCCTACTTTCCCTTGCCTTCCTTACCTTCCGTTACTCTTTGCTTGCCTTCCGTGCATTGCCTAGCCTTGCGTTGTCGTGCCTTAGCGTTGCCTCGCCTGACCGTGCTTTCAAATGCGTTACCCTTTCCTTGCCTTGCCGTTCATTGCCTAGCGTTCGGTGTCGTGCCTTAGACTTGTTTCCCCTTGCCGTGCCGTTCCTTCCGTTACCCTGGCCTTTCCTTCCTTTTCCTTGCCTTGCTTACCTTCCGTTACTCTTTGCTTGCCTTCCCTGAATTTCCTAGCCTTGCGTTGTCGTGCCTTAGCCTTATATCGCCTGACCTTGCCTTCCTTTGCTTTAAGCTTTCCTTGCATTGTCGTGCATCGCCTAGCCTTGCGTTTTCGTGCATTAGCCTTGCCTAGCCTCACCGTGCCTTTCCTTGCGTTACCCTTTCCTTGCCTTGCCGTGCATTGCCGTGCCGTTCCTTCCGTTACCCTTGCCTTCCCTTGCTTTCCCTTGCCTTCCTTGCGTTCCGTTACTCTTTGCTTACTTTCCGTGCATTGCCTAGCCTTGCGTTGTCATGCCTAAGCCTTGCCTCGCCTGACCGTGCTTTCCCATGCGTTACCCTTTCCTTGCCTTGCCGTGCATTGCCTAGCCTGCGTTGCCGTGCCTTAGGCTTGTTTCCCCTTGCCGTGCCGTTCCTTCCGTTACCCTTGCCTTTCCTTGCTTTTCCTTGCCTTGCTTACCTTCCGTTACTCTTTGCTTGCCTTCCCTGAATTGCCTAGCCTTGCGTTGTCGTGCCTTTGCCTTATCTCGCCTGACCTTGCCTTCCTTTGCTTTAAGCTTTCCTTGCATTGTCGTGCATTGCCTAGCCTTGCGTTGTCGCGCATTAGCCTTGCCTAGCCTCACCGTGCCTTGCCTTGCGTTACCCTTTCCTTGCCTTGCCGTGCATTGCCTAGCCGTGCGTTGTCGTGCCTTAGCCTTGTTTCCCCTTGCCGTGGCGTGCCTTTTGTTACACTTGCCTTGCTTGGCTTTGCCTTGCCTTCCTTTCCTTCCGTTACTCTTTCCTTGCCTTGCCGTGCATTGCATAGCCTTGCATTGTCGTGCCTTATCCTTGCCTCGCCTGACCGTGCTTTCCCATGCGTTACCCTTTCCTTGCCTTGCCGTGCATTGCCTAGCCGTGCGTTGTCGTGCCTTAGCCTTGTTTCCCCTTGCCGTGCCGTTCCTTCCGTTACACTTGCCTTTCCCTGCTTTCCCTTGCCTTCCTTACCTTCCGTTACTCTTTGCTTGCCTTCCGTGCGTTGCCTAGCCTTGCGTTGTCGTGCCTTAGCGTTGCCTCGCCTGACCGTGCTTTCAAATGCGTTACCCTTTCCTTGCCTTGCCGTTCATTGCCTAGCGTTCGGTGTCGTGCCTTAGACTTGTTTCCCCTTGCCGTGCCGTTCCTTCCGTTACCCTGGCCTTTCCTTCCTTTTCCTTGCCTAGCTTACCTTCCGTTACTCTTTGCTTGCCTTCCCTGAATTTCCTAGCCTTGCGTTGTCGTGCCTTAGCCTTATCTCGCCTGACCTTGCCTTCCTTTGCTTTAAGCTTTCCTTGCATTGTCGTGCATCGCCTAGCCTTGCGTTTTCATGCATTAGCCTTGCCTAGCCTCACCGTGCCTTTCCTTGCATTACCCTTTGCTTGCCTTGCCGTGCATTGCCTAGCCGTGCGTTGTCGTGCCTTAGCCTTGTTTCCCCTTGCCGTGCCGTTCCTTCCGTTACACTTGCCTTTCTTTGCTTTCCCTTGCCTTCCTTACCTTCCGTTACTCTTTGCTTGCCTTCCGTACATTGCCTAGCCTTGCGTTGTCGTGCCTTAGCCTTGCCTCGCCTGAACGTGCTTTCCCATGCGGTACCCTTTCCTTGCCTTGCCGTGCATTGCCTAGCCTACGTTGCCGTGCCTTAGCCTTGTTTCCCCTTGCCGTGCCGTTCCTTCCGTTACCCTTGCCTTCCCTTGCTTTCCCTTGCCTTCCTTGCTTTCCGTTACTCTTTGCTTGCTTTCCGTGCATTGCCTAGCCTTGCGTTGTCATGCCTTAGCCTTGCCTCGACTGACCGTGCTTTCCCATGAGTTACCCTTTCCTTGCCTTGCCGTGCATTGCCTGGTCTGCGTTGCCGTGCGTTAGCCTTGTTTCCCCTTGCCGTGCCGTTCCTTCCGTTACCCTTGCCTCTCCTTGCTTTTCCTTGCCTTGATTACCTTCCGTTACTCTTTGCTTCCCTTCCCTGCATTGCTTAGCCTTGCGTTGTCGTGCCTTAGCCTTATCTCGCCTGACCGTGCCTTCCTTTGCTTTAAGCTTTCCTTGCATTGTCGTGCATTGTCTAGCCTTGCGTTTTCGTGCATTAGCCTTGCCTAGCCTCACCGTGACTTGCCTTGCGTTACCCTTTGCTTGCATGGCCCTGCATTGCCTACCCGTGCGTTGTCGTGCCTTAGCCTTGTTTCCCCTTGCCGTGCCGTTCCTTCCGTTACACTTGCTTTTCTTTGCTTTCCCTTGCCTTCCTTACCTTCCGTTACTCTTTGCTTGCCTTCCGTGCATTGCATAGCCTTGAGTTGTCGTGCCTTAGCCTTGCCTCGCCTGAACGTGCTTTTCCATGCGTTACCCTTTCCTTGCCTTGCCGTCCATTGCCCAGCCTGCGTTGCCGTGCCTTAGCCTTGTTTCCCCTTGCCGTGCAGTTCCTTCCGTTACCCTTGCCTTTCCTTGCTTTTCCTTGCCTTGCTTACCTTCCGTTACTCTTTGCTTGCATTCCCTGTATTGCCTAGCCTTGCGTTGTCGTGCCTTTGCCTTATCTGGCCTGACCTTGCCTTCCTTTGCTTTAAGCTTTCGTTGCATTGTCGTGCATTGCCTAGCCTTGCGTTTTCGTGCATTAGCCTTGCCTAGACTCACCGTGCCTTGCCTTGCGTTACCCTTTCCTTGCCTTGCCGTGCATTGCCTAGCCTACGTTGCCGTGCCTTAGCCTTGTTTCCCCTTGCCGTGCCGTTCCTTCCGTTACCCTTGCCTTCCCTTGCTTTCCCTTGCCTTCCTTGCGTTCCGTTACTCTTTGCTTACTTTCCGTGCATTGCCTACCCTTGCGTTGTCATGCCTAAGCCTTGCCTCGCCTGACCGTGCTTTCCCATGCGTTACCCTTTCCTTGCCTTGCCGTGCATTGCCTAGCCTGCGTTGCCGTGCCTTAGGCTTGTTTCCCCTTGCCGTGCCGTTCCTTCCGTTACCCTTGCCTTTCCTTGCTTTTCCTTGCCTTGCTTACCTTCCGTTACTCTTTGCTTGCATTCCCTGAATTGCCTAGCCTTGCGTTGTCGTGCCTTTGCCTTATCTGGCCTGACCTTGCCTTCCTTTGCTTTAAGCTTTCCTTGCATTGTCGTGCATTGCCTAGCCTTGCGTTGTCGCGCATTAGCCTTGCCTAGCCTCACCGTGCCTTGCCTTGCGTTACCCTTTCCTTGCCTTGCCGTGCATTGCCTAGCCGTGCGTTGTCGTGCCTTAGCCTTGTTTCCCCTTTCCGTGGCGTACCTTTTGTTGCACTTGCCTTGCTTGGCTTTGCCTTGCCTTCCTTTCCTTCCGTTACTCTTTCCTTGCCTTGCCGTGCATTGCGTAGCCTTGCATTGTCGTGCCTTATCCTTGCCTCGCCTGACCGTGCTTTCCCATGCGTTACCCTTTCCTTGCCTTGCCGTGCATTGCCTAGCCGTGCGTTGTCGTGCCTTAGCCTTGTTTCCCCTTGCCGTGCCGTTCCTTCCGTTACACTTGCCTTTCCCTGCTTTCCCTTGCCTTCCTTACCTTCCGTTACTCTTTGCTTGCCTTCCGTGCGTTGCCTAGCCTTGCGTTGTCGTGCCTTAGCGTTGCCTCGCCTGACCGTGCTTTCAAATGCGTTACCCTTTCCTTGCCTTGCCGTTCATTGCCTAGCGTTCGGTGTCGTGCCTTAGACTTGTTTCCCCTTGCCGTGCCGTTCCTTCCGTTACCCTGGCCTTTCCTTCCTTTTCCTTGCCTAGCTTACCTTCCGTTACTCTTTGCTTGCCTTCCCTGAATTTCCTAGCCTTGCGTTGTCGTGCCTTAGCCTTATCTCGCCTGACCTTGCCTTCCTTTGCTTTAAGCTTTCCTTGCATTGTCGTGCATCGCCTAGCCTTGCGTTTTCATGCATTAGCCTTGCCTAGCCTCACCGTGCCTTTCCTTGCATTACCCTTTGCTTGCCTTGCCGTGCATTGCCTAGCCGTGCGTTGTCGTGCCTTAGCCTTGTTTCCCCTTGCCGTGCCGTTCCTTCCGTTACACTTGCCTTTCTTTGCTTTCCCTTGCCTTCCTTACCTTCCGTTACTCTTTGCTTGCCTTCCGTACATTGCCTAGCCTTGCGTTGTCGTGCCTTAGCCTTGCCTCGCCTGAACGTGCTTTCCCATGCGGTACCCTTTCCTTGCCTTGCCGTGCATTGCCTAGCCTACGTTGCCGTGCCTTAGCCTTGTTTCCCCTTGCCGTGCCGTTCCTTCCGTTACCCTTGCCTTCCCTTGCTTTCCCTTGCCTTCCTTGCTTTCCGTTACTCTTTGCTTGCTTTCCGTGCATTGCCTAGCCTTGCGTTGTCATGCCTTAGCCTTGCCTCGACTGACCGTGCTTTCCCATGAGTTACCCTTTCCTTGCCTTGCCGTGCATTGCCTGGTCTGCGTTGCCGTGCGTTAGCCTTGTTTCCCCTTGCCGTGCCGTTCCTTCCGTTACCCTTGCCTCTCCTTGCTTTTCCTTGCCTTGATTACCTTCCGTTACTCTTTGCTTCCCTTCCCTGCATTGCTTAGCCTTGCGTTGTCGTGCCTTAGCCTTATCTCGCCTGACCGTGCTTTCCTTTGCTTTAAGCTTTCCTTGCATTGTCGTGCATTGCCTAGCCTTGCGTTTTCGTGCATTAGCCTTGCCTAGCCTCACCGTGACTTGCCTTGCGTTACCCTTTGCTTGCATGGCCCTGCATTGGCTAGCCTTGCGTTGTCGTGCCTTAGCCTTGTTTCCCCTTGCCGTGCCGTTCCTTCCGTTACACTTGCTTTTCTTTGCTTTCCCTTGCCTTCCTTACCTTCCGTTACTCTTTGCTTGCCTTCCGTGCATTGCATAGCCTTGCGTTGTCGTGCCTTAGCCTTGCCTCGCCTGAACGTGCTTTTCCATGCGTTACCCTTTCCTTGCCTTGCCGTCCATTGCCCAGCCTGCGTTGCCGTGCCTTAGCCTTGTTTCCCCTTGCCGTGCATTTCCTTCCGTTACCCTTGCCTTTCCTTGCTTTTCCTTGCCTTGCTTACCTTCCGTTTCTCTTTGCTTGCATTCCCTGTATTGCCTAGCCTTGCGTTGTCGTGCCTTTGCCTTATCTGGCCTGACCTTGCCTTCCTTTGCTTTAAGCTTTCGTTGCATTGTCGTGCATTGCCTAGCCTTGCGTTTTCGTGCATTAGCCTTGCCTAGACTCACCGTGCCTTGCCTTGCGTTACCCTTTGCTTGCCTT
>NW_027422451.1:0-78089 GCF_037893015.1 Macrotis lagotis
AAGGCTAAGGCACGACAACGCACGGCTAGGCAATGCACGGCAAGGCAAGGAAAGGGTAACGCATGGGAAAGCACGGTCAGGCGAGGCAAGGCTAAGGCATGAAAACGCAAGGCTAGGCAATGCACGGAAAGCAAGCAAAGAGTAACGGAACGCAAGGAAGGCAAGGGAAAGCAAGGGAAGGCAAGGGTAACGGAAGGAACGGCACGGAAAGGGGTAAGAAGGCTAAGGCACGACAACACAGGGCTAGGCAATGTACGGCAAGGCAAGGAAAGGGTAACGCAGGGGAAGGCACGGTCAGGTGAGGCAAGGATAAGGCACGACAACGCAAGGCTAGGCAATGCACGGAAGGCAAGCAAAGAGTAACGGAAGGTAAGGAAGGCAAGGGAAAGCAAAGAAAAGCAAGTGTAACGGAAGAAACGGCAGGGCAAGGGGAAACAAGGCTAAGGCACGACAACGCACGGCTAGGCAATGCACGGCAAGGCAAGCAAAGGGTAACGCAAGGCAAGGCACGGTGAGGCTAGGCAAGGCTAATGCACGAAAACGCAAGGCTAGGCAATGCACGACAATGCAAGGAAAGCTTAAAGCAAAGGAAGGCAACGTCAGGCGAGATAAGGCAAAGGCACGACAACGCAAGGCTAGGCAATTCAGGGAAGGCAAGCAAAGAGTAACGGAAGGTAAGCAAGGCAAGGAAAAGCAAGGAAAGCAAGGGTAACGGAAGGAACGGCACGGCAAGGGGAAACAAGGCTAAGGCACGACACCGAACGCTAGGCAATGAAGGGCAAGGCAAGGAAAGGGTAACGCATGGGAAAGCACGGTCAGGCGAGGCAAGGCTAAGGCACGACAACGCAAGGCTAGGCAATGCACGGAAGGCAAGCAAAGAGTAACGGAAGGTAAGGAAGGCAAGGGAAAGCAAGGAAAGTCAAGTGTAACGGAAGGAACGGCACGGCAAGGGGAAACAAGGCTAAGGCACGGCAACGTAGGCTAGGCAATGCACGGCAAGGCAAGGAAAGGGTAACGCAGGGGAAGGCACGGTCAGGTGAGGCAAGGATAAGGCACGACAATGCAAGGCTAGGCAATGCACGGCAAGGCAAGGAAAGAGTAACGGAAGGAAAGGAAGGCAAGTCAAAGCCAGGAAAGGCAAGTGTAACAAAAGGCACGCCACGGCAAGGGGAAACAAGGCTAAGGCACGACAACGCACGGCTAGGCAATGCACGGCAAGGAAAGGGTAACGCAAGGCAAGGCACGGTGAGGCTAGGCAAGGCTAATGCACGACAACGCAAGGCTAGGCAATGCACGACAATGCAAGGAAAGCTTAAAGCAAAGGAAGGCACGGTCAGGCGATATAAGGCTAAGGCACGACAACGCAAGGCTAGGCAATGCAGGGAAGGGAAGCAAAGAGTAACGGAAGGTAAGCAAGGCAAGGAAAAGCAAGGAAAGGCAAGGGTAACGGAAGGAACTGCACGGCAAGGGGAAACAAGGCTAAGGCACGGCAACGCAGGCTGGGCAATGCACGGCAAGGCAAGGAAAGGGTAACGCAAGGGAAAGCACGTTCAGGCGAGGCAAGGCTAAGGCACGACAACGCAAGGCTAGGCAATGCACGACAATGCAAGGAAAGCTTAAGGCAAAGGAAGGCACGGTCAGGCGAGATAAGGCTAAGGCACGACAACGCAAGGCTAGGCAATGCAGGGAAGGCAAGCAAAGAGAAACGGAAGGTAAGGAAGGCAAGGGAAAGCAAGGAAAGGCAATGTTAACGGAAGGAACGGCACGGCAAGGGGAAACAAGTCTAAGGCACGACAACGCACGCTAGGCAATGCAGGGCAAGGCAAGGAAATTCTAACGCAAGGCAAGGCACGGTTTGGGGAGTCAAGGCTAATGCACGACAACGCAAGGATAGGCAGTGCACGGCTAGGCAAGGAAAGAGCAACGGAAGGAAAGGAAGGCAAGGCAAAGCAAGGCAAGGCAAGTGTAACAAAAGGCAAGGCACGGCAAGGGGAAACAAGGCTAAGGAACGGCAACGCACGGCTAGGCAATGCACGGCCAGGCAAGGAAAGGGTAACGCAAGGGAAGTCACGGTAAGGCAAGACAAGGCTAATGCACGACAACGCACGGCTAGGCAATGCACGGCAAGGCAAGGAAAGGGTAACGCAAGGCAAGGCACGGTAAGGCAAGACAAGGCTAATGCACGACAACGCACGGCTAGGCAATGCACGACAATGCAAAGAAAGCTTAAAGCAAAGGAAGGTACGGTCAGGCGAGATAAGGCAAAGGCACGACAACGCAAGGCTAGGCAATTCAGGGAAGGCAAGCAAAGAGTAACGGAAGGTAAGCAAGGCAAGGAAAAGCAAGGAAAGTCAAGGGTAACGGAAGGAACGGCACGGCAAGGGGAAACAAGTCTAAGGCACGACACCGAACGCTAGGCAATGAACGGCAAGGCAAGGAAAGGGTTACGCATAGGAAACCACGGTCAGGCGAGGCAAGGCTAAGGCACGACAACGCAAGGCTAGGCAATGCACGGAAGGCAAGCAAAGAGTAACGGAAGGTAAGGAAGGCAAGGGAAAGCAAGGAAAGGCAAGTGTAACGGAAGGAACGGCACGGCAAGGGGAAACAAGGCTAAGGCACGGCAACGCACGGCTAGGCATTGCAGGGCAAGGCAAGGAAATGGTAACGCAAGGCAAGGCACGGTTTGGGGAGGCAAGGCTAATGCACGACAACGCAAGGCTAGGCAGTGCACGGCTAGGCAAGGAAAGAGTAACGGAAGGAAAGGAAGGCAAGGCAAAGCAAGGCAAGGCAAGTGTAACGAAAGGCAAGGCACGGCAAGGGGAAACAAGGCTAAGGAACGGCAACGCACGGCTAGGGAATGCACGGCCAGGCAAGGAAAGGGTAACGAAAGGCAAGGCACGGTAAGGCAAGACAAGGCTAATGCACGACAACGCACGGCTAGGCAATGCACGGCAAGGCAAGGAAAGGGTAACGCAAGGCAAGGCACGGTCAGGAGAGGCAAGGCTAATGCACGACAACGCAAGGCTAGGCAATGCACGGAAGGCAAGCAAAGAGAAACGGAAGGTAAGGAAGGAAAGGGAAAGCAAAGAAAGGCAAGTGTAACGGAAGGAACGGCACGGCAAGGGGAAACAAGGCTAAGGCACGACAACGCACGGCTAGGCAATGCACGGCAAGGCAAGCAAAGGGTAACGCAAGGAAAGGCACGGTGAGGCTAGGCAAGGCTAATGCACGAAAACGCAAGGCTAGGCGATGCACGACAATGCAAGGAAAGCTTAAAGCAAAGGAAGGCAAGGTCAGGCGAGATAAGGCTAAGGCACGACAACGCAAGGCTAGGAAATTCAGGGAAGGCAAGCAAAGAGTAACGGAACGTAAGCAAGGCAAGGAAAAGGAAGGAAAGGCCAGGGTAACGGAAGGAACGGCACGGCAAGGGGGAACAAGTCTAAAGCACGACACCGAACGCTAGGCAATGAACGGCAAGGCAAGGAAAGGGTAACGCATGGGAAAGCACGGTCAGGCGAGGCAAGGCTAAGGCACGACAACGCAAGCCTAGGCAATGCACGGAAGGCAAGCAAAGAGTAACGGAAGGTAAGGAAGGCAAGGGAAAGCAAGGAAAGGCAAGTGTAACGGAAGGAACGGCACGGCAAGGGGAAACAAGGCTAAGGCACGACAACGCACGCTAGGCAATGCACGGCAAGGCAAGGAAAGGGTAACGCATGGGAAAGAACGGTCAGGCGAGGCAAGGCTAAGGCATGACAACGAAAGGCCAGGCAATGCACGGAAAGCAAGCAAAGAGTAACGGAACGCAAGGAAGGCAAGGGAAAGCAAGGGAAGGCAAGGGTAACGGAAGGAACGGCACGCCAATGGGTAAGAAGGCTAAGGAACGACAACGCAGGGCTAGGAAATGCACGGCAAGGGAAGGAAAGGGTAACGCAGGGGAAGGCACGGTCAGGTGAGGCAAGGATAAGGCACGACAATGCAAGGCTAGGCAATGCACGGCAAGGCAAGGAAAGAGTAACGGAAGGAAAGGAAGGCAAGGCAAAGCCAGGCAAGGCAAGTGTAACAAAAGGCACGCCACGGCAAGGGGAATCAAGGCTAAGGCACGACAACGCACGGCTAGGCAATGCACGGCCAGGCAAGGAAAGGGTAACGCAAGGGAAGGCACGGTAAGGCAAGACAAGGCTAATGCACGACAACGCACGGCTAGGCAATGCACGGCACGGCAAGGAAAGGGTAACTCAAGGCAAGGCACGGTCAGGCGAGATAAGGCTAAGGCACGACAACGCAAGGCTAGGCAATGCACGGAAGGCAAGCAAAGAGTAACGGAAGGTAAGGAAGGCAAGGGAAAGCAAGGAAAGGCAATGGTAACGGAAGGAACATCACGGTAAGGGGAAAAAAGGCTAAGGCAAGACAACGGACGCTAGGCAATGCACGGCAAGGCAAGGAAAGGGTAACGCATGGGAAAGCACGGTCAGCCGAGGCAAGGCTAAGGCACGACAACCCAAGGCTAGGCAATGCACGGAAGGCAAGCAAAGAGTAACGGAAGATAAGGAAGGAAAGGGAAAGCAATGAAAGGCAAGTGTAACGGAAGAAACGGCACGGCAAGGGGAAACAAGGCTAAGGCACGACAACGCACGGCTAGGCAATGCACGGCAAGGCAAGGAAAGGGTAACGCATGGGAAAGCACGGTCAGGCGAGGCAAGGCTAAGGCATGACAACGCAAGGCTAGGCAATGCACGGAAAGCAAGCAAAGAGTAACGGAACGCAAGGAAGGCAAGGGAAAGCAAGGAAAGGCAAGTGTAACGGAACGAACGGCACGGCAAGGGGAAACAAGGCTAAGGCACGACAACGCACGGCTAGGCAATGCACGGCAAGGCAAGGAAAGCTTAAAGCAAAGGAAGGCAAGGTCAGGCGAGATAAGGCAAAGGCACGACAACGCAAGGCTAGGCAATTCAGGGAAGGCAAGCAAAGAGTAACGGAAGGTAAGCAAGGCAAGGAAAAGCAAGGAAAGTCAAGGGTAACGGAAGGAACGGCACGGCAAGGGGAAACAAGTCTAAGGCACGACACCGAACGCTAGGCAATGAACGGCAAGGCAAGGAAAGGGTTACGCATGGGAAACCACGGTCAGGCGAGGCAAGGCTAAGGCACGACAACGCAAGGCTAGGCAATGCACGGAAGGCAAGCAAAGAGTAACGGAAGGTAAGGAAGGCAAGGGAAAGCAAGGAAAGGCAAGTGTAACGGAAGGAACGGCACGGCAAGGGGAAACAAGGCTAAGGCACGACAACGCACGCTAGGCAATGCACGGCAAGGCAAGGAAAGGGTAACGCAGGGGAAGGCACGGTCAGGTGAGGCAAGGATAAGGCACGACAATGCAAGGCTAGGCAATGCACGGCAAGGCAAGGAAAGAGTAACGGAAGGAAAGGAAGGCAAGGCAAAGCCAGGCAAGGCAAGTGTAACAAAAGGCACGTCACGGCAAGGGGAAACAAGGCTAAGGCACGACAACGCACGGCTAGTCAATGCACGGCAAGGCAAGGAAAGGGTAACGCAAGGCAAGGCACGGTGAGGCTAGGCAAGGCTAATGCACGACAACGCAAGGGTAGGCAATGCACGACAATGCAAGGAAAGCTTAAAGCAAAGGAAGGCACGGTCAGGCGAGATAAGACTAAGGCACGACAACGCAAGGCTAGGCATTGCAGGGAAGGGAAGCAAAGAGTAACGGAAGGTAAGCAAGGCAAGGAAAAGCAAGGAAAGTCAAGGGTAACGGAAGGAACGGCACGGGAAGGATAAAAAAGGCTAAGGCACGGCAACGCAGGCTAGGAAATGCACGGCAAGGCAAGGAAAGGGTAACGGATGGGAAAGCACGGTCAGGCGAGGCAAGGCTAAGGCATGACAACGGAAGGCTAGGCAATGCACGGAAAGCAAGCAAAGAGTAACGGAACGCAAGGAAGGCAAGGGAAAGCAAGGGAAGGTAAGGGTAACGGAAGGAACGGCACGGCAAGGGGAAACAAGGCTAAGGCACGGCAACGTAGGCTAGGCAATGCACGGCAAGGCAAGGAAAGGGTAACGCATGGGAAAGCACGTTCAGGCGAGGCAAGGCTAAGGCACGACAACGCAAGGCTAGGCAATGCACGGAAGGCAAGCAAAGAGTAACGGAAGGTAAGGAAGGCAAGGGAAAGCAAAGAAAGGCAAGTGTAACGGAAGGAACGGCACGGCAAGGGGAAACAAGGCTCAGGCACGACAACGCACGGCTAGGCAATGCACGGCAAGGCAAGCAAGGAAAGGCACGGTGAGGCTAGGCAAGGCTAATGCACCAAAACGCAAGGCTAGGCGATGCACGACAATGCAAGGAAAGCTTAAAGCAAAGGAAGGCAAGGTCAGGCGAGATAAGGCTAAGGCACGACAACGCAAGGCTAGGAAATTCAGGGAAGGCAAGCAAAGAGTAACGGAAGGTAAGCTAGGCAAGGAAAAGGAAGGACAGGCCAGGGCAACGGAAGGAACGGCACGGCAAGGGGAAACAAGTCTAA
The DNA here is from genome assembly GCF_037893015.1 of Macrotis lagotis. Lineage (NCBI taxonomy): Eukaryota > Metazoa > Chordata > Mammalia > Peramelemorphia > Peramelidae > Macrotis > Macrotis lagotis. The sequence goes on from NW_027422451.1 coordinate 6,522, forward strand.
GGCACGACACCGAACGCTAGGCAATGAACGGCAAGGCAAGGAAAGTGTAAAGCATTTGAAAGCACGGTCAGGCGAGGCAACGCTAAGGCACGACAACGCAAGGCTAGGCAATGCACGGAAGGCAAGCATAGAGTAACGGAAGGTAAGGAAGGCAAGGGAAAGCAGGGAAAGGCAAGTGTAACGGAAGGAACGGCACGGCAAGGGGAAACAAGGCTAAGGCACGACAACGCACGGCTAGGCAATGCCCGGCAAGGCAAGGAAAGGGTAACGCATGGGAAAGCACGGTCAGGCGAGGCAAGGCTAAGGCATGAAAACGCAAGGCTAGGCAATGCACGGAAAGCAAGCAAAGAGTAACGGAACGCAAGGAAGGCAAGGGAAAGCAAGGGAAGGCAAGGGTAACGGAAGGAACGGCACGGCAAGGGGTAAGAAGGCTAAGGCACGACAACACAGGGCTAGGCAATGTACGGCAAGGCAAGGAAAGGGTAACGCAGGGGAAGGCACGGTCAGGTGAGGCAAGGATAAGGCACGACAACGCAAGGCTAGGCAATGCACGGAAGGCAAGCAAAGAGTAACGGAAGGTAAGGAAGGCAAGGGAAAGCAAAGAAAAGCAAGTGTAACGGAAGAAACGGCAGGGCAAGGGGAAACAAGGCTAAGGCACGACAACGCACGGCTAGGCAATGCACGGCAAGGCAAGCAAAGGGTAACGCAAGGCAAGGCACGGTGAGGCTAGGCAAGGCTAATGCACGAAAACGCAAGGCTAGGCAATGCACGACAATGCAAGGAAAGCTTAAAGCAAAGGAAGGCAACGTCAGGCGAGATAAGGCAAAGGCACGACAACGCAAGGCTAGGCAATTCAGGGAAGGCAAGCAAAGAGTAACGGAAGGTAAGCAAGGCAAGGAAAAGCAAGGAAAGCAAGGGTAACGGAAGGAACGGCACGGCAAGGGGAAACAAGTCTAAGGCACGACACCGAACGCTAGGCAATGAAGGGCAAGGCAAGGACAGGGTAACGCATGGGAAAGCACGGTCAGGCGAGGCAAGGCTAAGGCACGACAACGCAAGGCTAGGCAATGCACGGAAGGCAAGCAAAGAGTAACGGAAGGTAAGGAAGGCAAGGGAAAGCAAGGAAAGGCAAGTGTAACGGAAGGAACGGCACGGCAAGGGGAAACAAGGCTAAGGCACGGCAACATAGGCTAGGCAATGCACGGCAAGGCAAGGAAAGGGTAACGCAGGGGAAGGCACGGTCAGGTGAGGCAAGGATAAGGCACGACAATGCAAGGCTAGGCAATGCACGGCAAGGCAAGGAAAGAGTAACGGAAGGAAAGGAAGGCAAGTCAAAGCCAGGAAAGGCAAGTGTAACAAAAGGCACGCCACGGCAAGGGGAAACAAGGCTAAGGCACGACAACGCACGGCTAGTCAATGCAAGGCAAGGACAGGGTAACGCAAGGCAAGGCACGGTGAGGCTAGGCAAGGCTAATGCACGACAGCGCAAGGCTAGGCAATGCACGACAATGCAAGGAAAGCTTAAAGCAAAGGAAGGCACGGTCAGGCGATATAAGGCGAAGGCACGACAACGCAAGGCTAGGCAATGCAGGGAAGGGAAGCAAAGAGTAACGGAAGGTAAGCAAGGCAAGGAAAAGCAAGGAAAGGCAAGGGTAACGGAAGGAACTGCACGGCAAGGGGAAACAAGGCTAAGGCACGGCAACGCAGGCTGGGCAATGCACGGCAAGGCAAGGAAAGGGTAACGCAAGGGAAAGCATGTTCAGGCGAGGCAAGGCTAAGGCACGACAACGCAAGGCTAGGCAATGCACGACAATGCAAGGAAAGCTTAAAGCAAAGGAAGGCACGGTCAGGCGAGATAAGGCTAAGGCACGACAACGCAAGGCTAGGCAATGCAGGGAAGGCAAGCAAAGAGAAACGGAAGGTAAGGAAGGCAAGGGAAAGCAAGGAAAGGCAATGTTAACGGAAGGAACGGCACGGCAAGGGGAAACAAGTCTAAGGCACGACAACGCACGCTAGGCAATGCAGGGCAAGGCAAGGAAATGGTAACGCAAGGCAAGGCACGGTTTGGGGAGGCAAGGCTAATGCACGACAACGCAAGGATAGGCAGTGCACGGCTAGGCCAGGAAAGAGCAACGGAAGGAAAGGAAGGCAAGGCAAAGCAAGGCAAGGCAAGTGTAACAAAAGGCAAGGCACGGCAAGGGGAAACAAGGCTAAGGAACGGCAACGCACGGCTAGGCAATGCACGGCCAGGCAAGGAAAGGGTAACGCAAGGGAAGGCACGGTAAGGCAAGACAAGGCTAATGCACGACAACGCACGGCTAGGCAATGCACGGCAAGGCAAGGAAAGGGTAACGCAAGGCAAGGCACGGTAAGGCAAGACAAGGCTAATGCACGACAACGCACGGCTAGGCAATGCACGGCAAGGCAAGGAAAGGGTAACGCAAGGCAAGGCACGGTCAGGAGAGGCAAGGCTAATGTACGACAACGCAAGGCTAGGCAATGCACGGAAGGCAAGCAAAGAGAAACGGAAGGTAAGGAAGGAAAGGGAAAGCAAAGAAAGGCAAGTGTAACGGAAGGAACGACACGGCAAGGGGAAACAAGGCTAAGGCACGACAACGCACGGCTAGGCAATGCACGGCAAGGCAAGCAAAGGGTAACGCAAGGAAAGGCACGGTGAGGCTAGGCAAGTCTAAAGCACGACACCGAACGCTAGGCAATGAACGGCAAGGCAAGGAAAGGGTAACGCATGGGAAAGAACGGTCAGGCGAGGCAAGGCTAAGGCATGACAACGCAAGGCTAGGCAATGCACGGAAAGCAAGCAAAGAGTAACGGAACGCAAGGAAGGCAAGGGAAAGCAAGGGAAGGCAAGGGTAACGGAAGGAACGGCACGCCAATGGGTAAGAAGGCTAAGGCACGACAACGCAGGGCTAGGAAATGCACGGCAAGGGAAGGAAAGGGTAACGCATGGGAAAGCACGGTCAGGCGAGGCAAGGCTAAGGCATGACAACGCAAGGCTAGGCAATGCACGGAAAGCAAGCAAAGAGTAACGGAACGCAAGGAAGGCAAGGGAAAGCAAGGGAAGGCAAGGGTAACGGAAGGAACGGCACGCCAATGGGTAAGAAGGCTAAGGCACGACAACGCAGGGCTAGGAAATGCACGGCAAGGGAAGGAAAGGGTAACGCAGGGGAAGGCACGGTCAGGTGAGGCAAGGATAAGGCACGACAATGCAAGGCTAGGCAATGCACGGCAAGGCAAGGAAAGAGTAACGGAAGGAAAGGAAGGCAAGGCAAAGCCAGGCAAGGCAAGTGTAACAAAAGGCACGCCACGGCAAGGGGAATCAAGGCTAAGGCACGACAACGCACGGCTAGGCAATGCACGGCCAGGCAAGGAAAGGGTAACGCAAGGGAAGGCACGGTAAGGCAAGACAAGGCTAATGCACGACAACGCACGGCTAGGCAATGCACGGCACGGCAAGGAAAGGGTAACGCAAGGCAAGGCACGGTAAGGCAAGACAAGGCTAATGCACGACAACGCACGGCTAGGCAATGCACGACAATGCAAAGAAAGCTTAACGCAAAGGAAGGTACGGTCAGGCGAGATAAGGCTAAGGCACGACAACGCAAGGCTAGGCAATGCACGGAAGGCAAGCAAAGAGTAACGGAAGGTAAGGAAGGCAAGGGAAAGCAAGGAAAGGCAATGGTAACGGAAGGAACATCACGGTAAGGGGAAAAAAGGCTAAGGCACGACAACGGACGCTAGGCAATGCACGGCAAGGCAAGGAAAGGGTAACGCATGGGAAAGCACGGTCAGCCGAGGCAAGGCTAAGGCACGACAACCCAAGGCTAGGCAATGCACGGAAGGCAAGCAAAGAGTAACGGAAGATAAGGAAGGAAAGGGAAAGCAATGAAAGGCAAGTGTAACGGAAGAAACGGCACGGCAAGGGGAAACAAGGCTAAGGCACGACAACGCACGGCTAGGCAATGCACGGCAAGGCAAGGAAAGGGTAACGCATGGGAAAGCACGGTCAGGCGAGGCAAGGCTAAGGCATGACAACGCAAGGCTAGGCAATGCACGGAAAGCAAGCAAAGAGTAACGGAACGCAAGGAAGGCAAGGGAAAGCAAGGAAAGGCAAGTGTAACGGAACGAACGGCACGGCAAGGGGAAACAAGGCTAAGGCACGACAACGCACGGCTAGGCAATGCACGGCAAGGCAAGGAAAGCTTAAAGCAAAGGAAGGCAAGGTCAGGCGAGATAAGGCTAAGGCACGACAACGCAAGGGTAGGCAATGCACGGAAGGCAAGCAAAGAGTAACGGAAGGTAAGGAAGGCAAGGGAAAGCAAAGAAAGGCAAGTGTAACGGAAGGAACGGCACGGCAAGGGGAAACAAGGCTAAGGCACGACAACGCACGCTAGGCAAAGCACGGCAAGGCAAGGAAAGGGTAACGCATGGGAAAGCACGGTCAGGCGAGGCAAGCCTAAGGCATGACATCGCAAGGCTAGGCAATGCACGGAAAGCAAGGAAAGAGTAACGGAACGCAAGGAAGGCTAGGGAAAGCAAGGGAAGGCAAGGGTAACGGAAGGAACGGCACGGCAAGGGGTAACAAGGCTAAGGCACGACAACGCAGGGCTAGGCAATGCACGGCAAGGCAAGGAAAGAGTAACGGAAGGAAAGGAAGGCAAGGCAAAGCCAGGCAAGGCAAGTGTAACAAAAGGCACGCAACGGCAAGGGGAAACAAGGCTAAGGCACGACAACACACGGCTAGGAAATGCACGGCAAGGCAAGGAAAGGGTAACGCAAGGCAAGGCACGGTGAGGCTAGGCAAGGCTAATGCACGACAACGCAAGGCTAGGCAATGCACGACAATGCAAGTAAAGCTTAAAGCAAAGGAAGGCACGGTCAGGCGAGATAAGGCTAAGGCACGACAACGCAAGGCTAGGCAATGCAGGGAAGGCAAGCAAAGAGTAACGGAAGGTAAGGAAGGCAAGGGAAAGCAAGGAAAGGCAATGGTAACGGAAGGAACGGCACGGCAAGGGGAAACAAGTCTAAGGCACGACAACGCACGCTAGGCAATGCACGGCAAGGCAAGGAAAGGGTAACGCATGGGAAAGCGCGGTCTTGGGAGGCAAGGCTAAGGCACGACAACGCAAGCCTTCGCAATGCACGGAAGGCAAGCAAAGAGTAACGGAAGGTAAGGAAGGCAAGGGAAAGCAAAGAAAGGCAAGTGTAACGGAAGGAACGGCACGGCAAGGGGAAACAAGGCTAAGGCACGACAACGCACGCTAGGCAATGCACGGCAAGTCAAGGAAAGGGTAACGCATGGGAAAGCACGGTCAGGCGAGGCAAGGCTAAGGAAAGCCAACCCAAGGCTAGGCAATGCACGGAAAGCAAGCAAGGAGTAACGGAATGCAAGGAAGGAAAGGGAAAGCAAGGGAAGGCAAGGGTAACGGAAGGAACGGCACGGCAAGGGGTAACAAGGCTAAGGCACGACAACACACGGCTAGGAAATGCACGGCAAGGCAAGGAAAGGGTAACGCAAGGCAAGGCACGGTGAGGCTAGGCAAGGTTAATGCACGACAACGCAAGGCTAGGCAATGCACGACAATGCAAGGAAAGCTTAAAGCAAAGGAAGGCACGGTCAGGCGAGATAAGGCTAAGGCACGACAACGCAAGGCTAGGCAATTCAGGGAAGGCAAGCAAAGAGTAACGGAAGGTAAGCAAGGCAAGGAAAAGGAAGGAAAGGCCAGGGTAACGGAAGGAACGGCACGGCAAGGGGAAACAAGTCTAAGGCACGACACCGAACGCTAGGCAATGAACGGCAAGGCAAGGAAAGGGTAACGCATTTGAAAGCACGGTCAGGCGAGGCAACGCTAAGGCACGACAACGCAAGGCTAGGCAATGCACGGAAGGCAAGCAAAGAGTAACGGAAGGTAAGGAAGGCAAGGGAAATGAAGGAAAGGCAAGTGTAACGGAAGGAACGGCACGGCAAGGGGAAACAAGGCTAAGGCACGACAACGCACGGCTAGGCAATGCACGGAAAGGCAAGGAAAGGGTAACGCATGGGAAAGCACGGTTAGGCGATGCAAGGCTAAGGCATGACAACGCAAGGCTAGGCAATGCACGGAAAGCAAGCAAAGAGTAACGGAACGCAAGGAAGGCAAGGGAAAGCAAGGGAAGGCAAGGGTAACGGAAGGAACGGCACTGTAAGGGGTAACAAGGCTAAGGCACGGCAACGCAGGGCTAGGCAATGCACGGCAAGGCAAGGAAAGGGTAACGCAGGGGAAGGCACGGTCAGGTGAGGCAAGGAAAAAGCACGACAATGCAAGGCTAGGCAATGCACGGCAAGGCAAGGAAAGAGTAACGGAAGGAAAGGAAGGCAAGTCAAAGCCAGGAAAGCCAAGTGTAACAAAAGGCACGCCACGGCAAGGGGAAACAAGGCTAAGGCACGACAACGCACGGCTAGGCAATGCACGGCAAGGCAAGGAAAGGGTAACGCAAGGCAAGGCACGGTGAGGCTAGGCAAGGCTAATGCACGACAACGCAAGGCTAGGCAATGCACGACAATGCAAGGAAAGCTTAAAGCAAAGGAAGGCACGGTCAGGCGAGATAAGGCTAAGGCACGACAACGCAAGGCTAGGCAATGCAGGGAAGGGAAGCAAAGAGTAACGGAAGGTAAGCAAGGCAAGGAAAAGCAAGGAAAGGCAAGGGTAACGGAAGGAATTGCACGGCAAGGGGAAACAAGGCTAAGGCACGGCAACGCAGGCTGGGCAATGCACGGCAAGGGAAGGAAAGGGTAACGCATGGGAAAGCACGTTCAGGAGAGGCAAGGCTAAGGCACGACAACGCAAGGCTAGGCAATGCACGGAAGGCAAGCAAAGAGTAACGGAAGTTAAGGAAGGCAAGGGAAAGCAAAGAAAGGCAAGTGTAACGGAAGGAACTGCACGGCAAGGGGAAACAAGGCTAAGGCACGACAACGCACGGCTAGGCAATGCACGGCAAGGTAAGCAAAGGGTAACGCAAGGCAATGCACGGTGAGGCTAGACAAGGCTAATGCACGAAAACGCAAGGCTAGGCAATGCACGACAATGCAAGGAAAGCTTAAAGCAAAGGAAGGCAAGGTCAGGCGAGATAAGGCAAAGGCACGACAACGCAAGGCTAGGCAATTCAGGGAAGGCAAGCAAAGAGTAACGGAAGGTAAGGAAGGCAAGGAAAAGCAAGGAAAGGCAAGGGTAACGGAAGGAACGGCACGGCAAGGGGGAACAAGTCTAAGGCACGACACCGAACGCTAGGCAATGAACGGCAAGGCAAGGAAAGGGTAACGCATGGGAAAGCACGGTCAGGCGAGGCAAGGCTAAGGCACGACAACGCAAGGCTAGGCAATGCACGGAAAGCAAGCAAGGAGTAACGGAATGCAAGGAAGGAAAGGGAAAGCAAGGGAAGGCAAGGGTAACGGAAGGAACGGCACGGCAAGGGGAAACAAGGCTAAGGTACGACAACGCACTCTAGGCAATGCACAGCAAGGCAAAGAAAGGGTAACGCATGGGTAAGCACGGTCAGGCGAGGCAAGGCTAAGGAAAGCCAACGCAAGGCTAGGCAATGCACGGAAAGCAAGCAAGGAGTAACGGAATGCAAGGAAGGAAAGGGAAAGCAAGGGAAGGCAAGGGTAACGGAAGGAACGGCACGGCAAGGGGTAACAAGGCTAAGGCACGACAACACACGGCTAGGAAACGCACGGCAAGGCAAGGAAAGGGTAACGCAAGGCAAGGCACGGTGAGGCTAGGCAAGGTTAATGCACGACAATGCAAGGCTAGGCAATGCACGACAATGCAAGGAAAGCTTAAAGCAAAGGAAGGCACGGTCAGGCGAGATAAGGCTAAGGCACGACAACGCAAGGCTAGGCAATGCACGGAAGGCAAGCAAAGAGTAACGGAATGTAAGGAAGGCAAGGGAAAGCAAGGAAAGGCAATGGTAACGGAAGGAACGGCACGGCAAGGGGAAACAAGGCTAAGGCACGACAACGCACGCTAGGCAATGCACGGCAAGGCAAGGAAAGGGTAACACATGGGAAAGCACGGTCAGGCGAGGCAAGGCTAAGGCACGACAACCCAAGGCTAGGCAATGCACGCAAGGCAAGCAAAGAGAAACGGAAGGTAAGGAAGGAAAGGGAAAGCAAAGAAAGGCAAGTGTAACGGATGGAACGGCACGGCAAGGGGAAACAAGGCTAAGGCACGACAAGGCACGGCTAGGCAATGCACGGCAAGGCAAGCAAACGGTAACGCAAGGAAAGGCACGGTGAGGCTAGGCAAGGCTAATGCACGAAAACGCATGGCTAGGCGATGCACGACAATGCAAGGAAAGCTTAAAGCAAAGGAAGGCAAGGTCAGGCGAGATAAGGCTAAGGCACGACAACGCAAGGCTAGGAAATTCAGGGAAGGCAAGTAAAGAGTAACGGAAGGTAAGCAAGGCAAGGAAAAGGAAGGAAAGGCCAGGGTAACGGAAGGAACGGCACGGCAAGGGGAAACAAGGCTAAGGCACGGCAACGCAGGCTAGGCAATGCACGGCAAGGCAAGGAAAGGGTAACGCATGGGAAAGCACGTTCAGGCGAGGCAAGGCTATGGCACAACAACACAAGGCTAGGCAATGCACGGAAGGCAAGCAAAGAGTAACGGAAGGTAAGGAAGGCAAGGGAAAGGAAGGAAAGGCAAGTGTAACGGAAGGAACGGCACGGCAAGGGGAAACATGGCTAAGGCACGACAACGCACGGCTAGGCAATGCACGGCAAGGCAAGCAAAGGGTAACGCAAGGAAAGGCACGGTGAGGCTAGGCAAGGCTAATGCACGAAAACGCAAGGCTAGGCGATGCACGACAATGGAAGGAAAGCTTAAAGCAAAGGAAGGCAAGGTCAGGCGAGATAAGGCTAAGGCACGACAACGCAAGGCTAGGAAATTCAGGGAAGGCAAGTAAAGAGTAACGGAAGGTAAGCTAGGCAAGGAAAAGGAAGGACAGGCCAGGGTAACGGAAGGAACGGCACGGGAAGGGGAAACAAGTCTAAGGCACGACACCGAACGCTAGGCAATGAACGGCAAGGCAAGGAAAGTGTAAAGCATTTGAAAGCACGGTCAGGCGAGGCAACGCTAAGGCACGACAACGCAAGGCTAGGCAATGCACGGAAGGCAAGCATAGAGTAACGGAAGGTAAGGAAGGCAAGGGAAAGCAGGGAAAGGCAAGTGTAACGGAAGGAACGGCACGGCAAGGGGAAACAAGGCTAAGGCACGACAACGCACGGCTAGGCAATGCACGGCAAGGCAAGGCAAGGGTAACGCATGGGAAAGCACGGTCAGGCGAGGCAAGGCTAAGGCATGAAAACGCAAGGCTAGGCAATGCACGGAAAGCAAGCAAAGAGTAACGGAACGCAAGGAAGGCAAGGGAAAGCAAGGGAAGGCAAGGGTAACGGAAGGAACGGCACGGCAAGGGGTAAGAAGGCTAAGGCACGACAACACAGGGCTAGGCAATGTACGGCAAGGCAAGGAAAGGGTAACGCAGGGGAAGGCACGGTCAGGTGAGGCAAGGATAAGGCACGACAACGCAAGGCTAGGCAATGCACGGAAGGCAAGCAAAGAGTAACGGAAGGTAAGGAAGGCAAGGGAAAGCAAAGAAAGGCAAGTGTAACGGAAGGAACGGCACGGCAAGGGGAAACAAGGCTAAGGCACGACAACGCACGCTAGGCAATGCACGGCAAGGCAAGGAAAGGGTAACGCATGGGAAAGAACGGTCAGGCGAGGCAAGCCTAAGGCATGACAACGCAAGGCTAGGCAATGCACGGAAAGCAAGCAAAGAGTAACGGAACGCAAGGAAGGCAAGGGAAAGCAAGGGAAGTCAAGGGTAACGGAAGGAACGGCACGGAAAGGGGTAACAAGGCTAAGGCACGACAACGCAGGGCTAGGCAATGCACGGCAAGGCAAGGAAAGGGTAACGCATGGGAAAGCACGGTCAGGCGAGGCAAGCCTAAGGCATGACAACGCAAGGCTAGGCAATGCACGGAAAGCAAGCAAAGAGTAACGGAACGCAAGGAAGGCAAGGGAGTGCAAGGGAAGGCAAGGGTAACGGAAGGAACGGCACGGCAAGGGGTAACAAGGCTAAGGCACGACAACGCAGGGCTAGGCAATGCACGGCAAGGCAAGGAAAGAGTAACGGAAGGAAAGAAAGGCAAGGCAAAGCCAGGCAAGGCAAGTGTAACCAAAGGCACGCAACGGCAAGGGGAAACAAGGCTAAGGCACGACAACACACGCCTAGGAAATGCACGGCAAGGCAAGGAAAGGGTAACGCAAGGCAAGGCACGGTGAGGCTAGGCAAGGCTAATGCACGACAACGCAAGGCTAGGCAATGCACGAAAATGCAAGTAAAGCTTAAAGCAAAGGAAGGCACCGTCAGGCGAGATAAGGCTAAGGCACGACAACGCAAGGCTAGGCAATGCACGGAAGGCAAGCAAAGAGTAACGGAAGGTAAGCAAGGCAAGGAAAAGCAAGGAAAGGCAAGGGTAACGGAAGGAACGGCACGGCAAGGGGGAACAAGTCTCAGGCACGACACCGAACTCTAGGCAATGAACGGCAAGGCAAGGAAAGGGTAACGCATGGGAAAGCACGGTCAGGCGAGGCAAGGCTAAGGCACGACAACGCAAGGCTAGGCAATGCACGGAAGGCAAGCAAAGAGTAACGGAAGGTAAGGAAGGCAAGGGAAAGCAAGGAAAGGCAAGTGTAACGGAAGGAACGGCAAGTCAAGGGGAAACAAGGCTAAGGCACGACAACGCACGCTAGGCAATGCACGGCAAGGCAAGGAAAGGGTAACGCAGGGGAAGGCACGGTCAGGTGAGGCAAGGATAAGGCACGAAAATGCAAGGCTAGGCAATGCACGGCAAGGCAAGGAAAGGGTAACGGAAGGAAAGGAAGGCAAGGCAAAGCCAGGCAAGGCAAGTGTAACAAAAGGCACGCCACGGCAAGGGGAAACAAGGCTAAGGCACGACAACGCACGGCTAGGCAATGCACGGCAAGGCAAGGAAAGGGTAACGCCAGGCAAGGCACGGTGAGGCTAGGCAAGGCTAATGCACGACAACGCAAGGGTAGGCAATGCACGACAATGCAAGGAAAGCTTAAAGCAAAGGAAGGCACGGTCAGGCGAGATAAGTCTAAGGCACGACAACGCAAGGCTAGGCAATGCAGGGAAGGGAAGCAAAGAGTAACGGAAGGTAAGCAAGGCAAGGAAAAGCAAGGAAAGTCAAGGGTAACGGAAGGAACGGCACGGCAAGGATAAACAAGGCTAAGGCACGGCAACGCAGGCTAGGCAATGCACGGCAAGGCAAGGAAAGGGTAACGCATGGGAAAGCACGGTCAGGCGAGGAAAGGCTAAGGCATGACAACGGAAGGCTAGGCAATGCACGGAAAGCAAGCAAAGAGTAACGGAACGCAAGGAAGGCAAGGGAAAGCAAGGGAAGGTAAGGGTAACGGAAGGAACGGCACGGCAAGGGGAAACAAGGCTAAGGCACGGCAACGTAGGCTAGGCAATGCACGGCAAGGCAAGGAAAGGGTAACGCATGGGAAAGCACGTTCAGGCGAGGCAAGGCTAAGGCACGACAACGCAAGGCTAGGCAATGCACGGAAGGCAAGCAAAGAGTAACGGAAGGTAAGGAAGGCAAGGGAAAGCAAAGAAAGGCAAGTGTAACGGAAGGAACGGCACGGCAAGGGGAAACAAGGCTAAGGCACGACAAGGCACGGCTAGGCAATGCACGGCAAGGCAAGCAAAGGGTAACGCAAGGAAAGGCACGGTGAGGCTAGGCAAGGCTAATGCACGAAAACGCAAGGCTAGGCGATGCACGACAATGCAAGGAAAGAGTAACGGAAGGTAAGGAAGGCAAGGGAAAGCAAGGAAAGGCAATGGTAAAGGAAGGAACGGCACGGCAAGGGGAAACAAGGCTAAGGCACGACAACGCAGGGCTAGGCAATGCACGGCAAGGCAAGGAAAGGGTAACGCAAGGCAAGGCACGGTGAGGCTAGGCAAGGCTAATGCACGACAACGCAAGGCCAGGCAATGCACGACAATGCAAGGAAAGCTTAAAGCAAAGGAAGGCACGGTCAGGCGAGATAAGGCTAAGGCACGACAACGCAAGGCTAGGCAATGCACGGAAGGCAAGCAATGAGTAACGGAAGGTAAGGAAGGCAAGGGAAAGCAAAGAAAGGCAAGTGTAACGGAAGGAACGGCACGGCAAGGGGAAACAAGGCTATGGCACGACAACGCAGGGCTAGGCAATGCACGGCAAGGCAAGCAAAGAGTAACGGAAGGTAAGGAAGGCAAGGGAAATCAAGGAAAGGCAATGGTAACGGAAGGAACGGCACGGCAAGGGGAAACAAGTCTAAGGCACGACACCGAACGCTAGGCAATGAACGGCAAGGCAAGGAAAAGGTAACGCATGGGAAAGCACGGTCAGGCGAGGCAAGGCTAAGGCACGACAACGCAAGGCTAGGCAATGCACGGAAGGCAAGCAAAGAGTAACGGAAGGTAAGGAAGGCAAGGGAAAGCAAGGGAAGGCAAGGGTAACGGAAGGAACGGCACGGCAAGGGGTAAGAAGGCTAAGGCACGACAACGCAGGGCTAGGCAATGCACGGCAAGGCAAGGAAAGGGTAACGCAGGGGAAGGCACGGTCAGGTGAGGCAAGGATAAGGCACGACAATGCAAGGCTAGGCAATGCACGGCAAGGCAAGTAAAGAGTAACGGAAGGAAAGGAAGGCAAGGCAAAGCCAGGCAAGGCAAGTGTAACAAAAGGCACGCCACGGCAAGGGGAATCAAGGCTAAGGCACGACAACGCACGGCTAGGCAATGCATGGCAAGGCAAGGAAAGGGTAACGCAAGGCAAGGCACGGTGAGGCTAGGCAAGGCTAATGCACGACAACGCAAGGCTAGGCAATGCACGACAATGCAAGGAAAGCTTAAAGCAAAGGAAGGCACGGTCAGGCGAGATAAGGCTAAGGCACGACAACGCAAGGCTAGGCAATGCACGGAAGGCAAGCAAAGAGTAACGGAAGGTAAGGAAGGCAAGGGAAAGCAAAGAAAGGCAAGTGTAACGGAAGGAACGGCACGGCAAAGGGGAACAAGGCTAAGGCACGACAACGCACGCTAGGCAATGCACGGCAAGGCAAGGAAAGGGTAACGCATGGGAAAGCACGGTCAGGCGAGGCAAGCCTAAGGCATGACAACGCAAGGCTAGGCAATGCACGGAAAGCAAGCAAAGAGTAATGGAACGCAAGGAAGGCAAGGGAATGCAAGGGAAGGCAAGGGTAACGGAAGGAACGGCACGGCAAGGGGTAACAAGGCTAAGGCACGACAACGCAGGGCTAGGCAATGCACGGCAAGGCAAGGAAAGAGTAACGCAAGGAAAGGAATGCAAGGCAAAGCCAGGCAAGGCAAGTGTAACAAAAGGCACGCAACGGCAAGGGGAAACAAGGCTAAGGCACGACAACACACGGCTAGGAAATGCACGGCAAGGCAAGGAAAGGGTAACGCAAGGCAAGGCACGGTGAGGCTAGGCAAGGCTAATGCACGACAACGCAAGGCTAGGCAATGCACGACAATGCAAGTAAAGCTTAAAGGAAAGGAAGGCACGGTCAGGCGAGATAAGGCTAAGGCACGACAACGCAAGGCTAGGCAATGCACGTAAGGCAAGGAAAGAGTAACGGAAGGTAAGGAAGGCAAGGGAAAGCAAAGAAAGTCAAGTGTAACGGAAGGAACGGCACGGCAAGGGGAAACAAGGCTAAGGCACGGCAACGCAGGCTAGGCAATGCACGGCAAGGCAACGAAAGGGCAACGCATGGGAAAGCACGTTCAGGCGAGGCAAGGCTATGGCAAAACAACGCAACGCTAGGCAATGCACGGAAGGCAAGCAAAGAGTAACGGAAGGTAAGGAAGGCAACGGAAAGGAAGGAAAGGCAAGTGTAACGGATGGAACGGCACGGCAATGGGAAACAAGGCTAAGGCACGACAACGCACGGCTAGGCAATGCACGGCAAGGCAAGGAAAGGGTAACGCATGGGAAAGCACGGTCAGGCGATGCAAGGCTAAGGCATGACAACGCAAGGCTAGGCAATGCACGGAAAGCAAGCAAGGAGTAACGGAACGCAAGGAAGGCAAGGGAAAGCAAGGGAAGGCAAGGGTAACGGAAGGAACGTCACGGCAAGGGGTAACAAGGCTAAGGCACGGCAACGCAGGGTTAGGCAATGCACGGCAATGCAAGGAAAGGGTAACGCAAGGGAAGGCACGGTCAGGTGAGGCAAGAATAAGTCAAGACAATGCAAGGCTAGGCAATGCACGGCAAGGCAAGGAAAGAGTAACGCAAGGCAAGGCACGGTGAGGCTAGGCAAGGCTACTGCATGACAACGCAAGGCTAGGCAATGCACGACAATGCAAGTAAAGCTTAAAGGAAAGGAAGGCACGGTCAGGCGAGATAAGGCTAAGGCACGACAACGCAAGGCTAGGCAATGCAAGGAAAGCAAGCAAAGAGTAACGGAACGCAAGGAAGGCAAGGGAAAGCAAGGGAAGGCAAGGATAACGGAAGGAACGGCACGGCAAGGGGTAACAAGGCTAAGTCACGACAACGCAAGGCTAGGCAATGCAGGGAAGGGAAGCAAAGAGTAACGGAAGATAAGCAAGGCAAGGAAAAGCAAGGCAAGGCAAGGGTAACGGAAGGAACTGCACGGCAAGGGGAAACAAGGCTAAGGCACGGCAACGCAGGCTGGGCAATGCACGGCAAGGCAAGGAAAGGGTAACGCATGGGAAAGCACGTTCAGGCGAGGCAAGGCTAAGGCACGACAACGCAAGGCTAGGCAATGCACGGAAGGAAGCAAAGAGTAACGGAAGGTAAGGAAGGCAAGGGAAAGCAAAGAAAGGCAAGTGTAACGGAAGGAACTGCACGGCAAGGGGAAACAAGGCTAAGGCACGACAACGCACGGCTAGGCAATGCACGGCAAGGCAAGCAAAGGGTAACGCAAGGCAATGCACGGTGAGGCTAGACAAGGCTAATGCACGAAAACGCAAGGCTAGGCAATGCACGACAATGTAAGGAAACCTTAAAGCAATGGAAGGCAAGGTCAGGCGAGATAAGGCAAAGGCAGGACAACGCAAGGCTAGGCAATTCAGGGAAGGCAAGCAAAGAGTAACGGAAGGTAAGCAAGGCAACGAAAAGCAAGGAAAGGCAAGGGTAACGGAAGGAACGGCACGGCAAGGGGGAACAAGTCTCAGGCACGACACCGAACTCTAGGCAATGAACGGCAAGGCAAGGAAAGGGTAACGCATGGGAAAGCACGGTCAGGCGAGGCAAGGCTAAGGCACGACAACGCAAGGCTAGGCAATGCACGGAAGGCAAGCAAAGAGTAACGGAAGGTAAGGAAGGCAAGGGAAAGCAAGGAAAGGCAAGTGTAACGGAAGGAACGGCACGGCAAGGGGAAACAAGGCTAAGGCACGACAACGCACGCTAGGCAATGCAGGGCAAGGCAAGGAAAGGGTAACGCATGGGAAAGCACGGTCAGGCGAGGCAAGGCTAAGGCATGACAACGCAAGGCTAGGCAATGCACCACAATGCAAGGAAAGCTTAAAGAAAAGGAAGGCACGGTCAGGCGAGATAAGGCTAAGGCACGACATCGCAAGGCTAGGCAATGCACGGAAGGCAAGCAAAGAGTAACGGAAGGTAAGGAAGGCAAGGGAAAGCAAGGAAAGGCAATGGTAACGGAAGGAACGGCACGGCAAGGGGAAACAAGTCTAAGGCACGACAACGTACGCTAGGCAATGCACGGCAAGGCAAGGAAAGGGTAACGCATGGGAAAGCACGGTCAGGGGAGGCAAGGCTAAGGCACGACAACGCAAAGGCTAGGCAATGCACGGAAGGCAAGCAAAGAGTAACGGAAGGTAAGGAAGGCAAGGGAAAGCAAAGAAAGGCAAGTGTAACGGAAGGAACTGCACGGCAAGGGGAAACAAGGCTAAGGCACGACAACGCACGGCTAGGCAAAGCACGGCAAGGCAAGCAAAGGGTAACGCAAGGCAATGAACGGTGAGGCTAGACAAGGCTAATGCACGAAAACGCAAGGCTAGGCAATGCACGACAATGCAAGGAAAGCTTAAAGCAAAGGAAGGCAAGGTCAGGCGAGATAAGGCAAAGGCACGACAACGCAAGGCTAGGCAATTCAGGGAAGGCAAGCAAAGAGTAACGGAAGGTAAGCAAGGCAAGGAAAAGCAAGGAAAGGCAAGGGTAACGGAAGGAACGGCACGGCAAGGGGGAACAAGTCTCAGGCACGACACCGAACTCTAGGCAATGAACGGCAAGGCAAGGAAAGGGTAACGCATGGGAAAGCACGGTCAGGCGAGGCAAGGCTAAGGCACGACAACGCAAGGCTAGGCAATGCACGGAAGGCAAGCAAAGAGTAACGGAAGGTAAGGAAGGCAAGGGAAAGCAAGGAAAGGCAAGTGTAACGGAAGGAACGGCACGTCAAGGGGAAACAAGGCTAAGGCACGACAACGCACGCTAGGCAATGCACGGCAAGGCAAGGAAAGGGTAACGCAGGGGAAGGCACGGTCAGGTGAGGCAAGGATAAGGCACGAAAATGCAAGGCTAGGCAATGCACGGCAAGGCAAGGAAAGGGTAACGGAAGGAAAGGAAGGCAAGGCAAAGCCAGGCAAGGCAAGTGTAACAAAAGGCACGCCACGGCAAGGGGAAACAAGGCTAAGGCACGACAACGCACGGCTAGGCAATGCACGGCAAGGCAAGGAAAGGGTAACGCCAGGCAAGGCACGGTGAGGCTAGGCAAGGCTAATGCACGACAACGCAAGGGTAGGCAATGCACGACAATGCAAGGAAAGCTTAAAGCAAAGGAAGGCACGGTCAGGCGAGATAAGTCTAAGGCACGACAACGCAAGGCTAGGCAATGCAGGGAAGGGAAGCAAAGAGTAACGGAAGGTAAGCAAGGCAAGGAAAAGCAAGGAAAGTCAAGGGTAACGGAAGGAACGGCACGGCAAGGATAAACAAGGCTAAGGCACGGCAACGCAGGCTAGGCAATGCACGGCAAGGCAAGGAAAGGGTAACGCATGGGAAAGCACGGTCAGGCGAGGAAAGGCTAAGGCATGACAACGGAAGGCTAGGCAATGCACGGAAAGCAAGCAAAGAGTAACGGAACGCAAGGAAGGCAAGGGAAAGCAAGGGAAGGTAAGGGTAACGGAAGGAACGGCACGGCAAGGGGAAACAAGGCTAAGGCACGGCAACGTAGGCTAGGCAATGCACGGCAAGGCAAGGAAAGGGTAACGCATGGGAAAGCACGTTCAGGCGAGGCAAGGCTAAGGCACGACAACGCAAGGCTAGGCAATGCACGGAAGGCAAGCAAAGAGTAACGGAAGGTAAGGAAGGCAAGGGAAAGCAAAGAAAGGCAAGTGTAACGGAAGGAACGGCACGGCAAGGGGAAACAAGGCTAAGGCACGACAACGCACGGCTAGGCAATGCACGGCAAGGCAAGCAAAGGGTAACGCAAGGAAAGGCACGGTGAGGCTAGGCAAGGCTAATGCACGAAAACGCAAGGCTAGGCGATGCAGGACAATGCAAGGAAAGCTTAAAGCAAAGGAAGGCAAGGTCAGGCGAGATAAGGCTAAGGCACGACAACGCAAGGCTAGGAAATTCAGGGAAGGCAAGCAAAGAGTAACGGAAGGTAAGCAAGGCAAGGAAAAGGAAGGAAAGGCCAGGGTAACGGAAGGAACGGCACGGCAAGGGGAAACAAGGCTAAGGCACGGCAACGCAGGCTAGGCAATGCACGGCAAGGCAAGGAAAGGGTAACGCATGGGAAAGCACGTACAGGCGAGGCAAGGCTAAGGCACAACAACGCAAGGCTAGGCAATGCACGGAAGGGAAGCAAAGAGTAACGGAAGGTAAGGAAGGCAAGGGAAAGGAAGGAAAGGCAAGTGTAACGGAAGGAACGGCACGGCAAGGGGAAACAAGGCTAAGGCACGACAACGCACGCTAGGCAATGCACGGCAAGGCAAGGAAAGGGTAACGCATGGGAAAGCAAGTTCAGGCGAGGCAAGGCTAAGGCACGACAACGCAAGGCTAGGCAATGCACGGAAGGCAAGCAAAGAGTAACGGAAGGTAAGGAAGGCAAGGGAAAGCAAAGAAAGGCAAGTGTAACGGAAGGAACGGCACGGCAAGGGGAAACAAGGCTAAGGCACGACAACGCACGGCTAGGCAATGCACGGCAAGGCAAGCAAAGGGTAACGCAAGGAAAGGCACGGTGAGGCTAGGCAAGGCTAATGCACGAAAACGCAAGGCTAGGCGATGCACGACAATGCAAGGAAAGCTTAAAGCAAAGGAAGGCAAGGTCAGGCGACAAAAGGCTAAGGCACGACAACGCAAGGCTAGGAAATTCAGGGAAGGCAAGCAAAGAGTAACGGAAGGTAAGCAAGGCAAGGAAAAGGAAGGAAAGGCCAGGGTAACGGAAGGAACGGCACGGCAAGGGGAAACAAGGCTAAGGCACGGCAACGCAGGCTAGGCAATGCACGGCAAGGCAAGGAAAGGGTAACGCATGGGAAAGCACGTTCAGGCGAGGCAAGGCTAAGGCACAACAACGCAAGGCTAGGCAATGCACGGAAGGCAAGCAAAGAGTAACGGAAGGTAAGGAAGGCAAGGGAAAGGAAGGAAAGGCAAGTGTAACGGAAGGAACGGCACGGCAAGGGGAAACAAGGCTAAGGCACGACAACGCACGCTAGGCAATGCACGGCAAGGCAAGGAAAGGGTAACGCATGGGAAAGAACGGTCAGGCGAGGCAAGCCTAAGGCATGACAGCGCAAGGCTAGGCAATGCACGGAAAGCAAGCAAAGAGTAACGGAACGCAAGGAAGGCAAGGGAAAGCAAGGGAAGGCAAGGGTAATGGAAGGAACGGCACGGCAAGGGGTAACAAGGCTAAGGCACGACAACGCAGGGCTAGGCAATGCACGGCAAGGCAAGGAAAGAGTAACGGAAGGAAAGGAAGGCAAGGCAAAGCCAGGCAAGGCAAGTGTAACAAAAGGCACGGAACGGCAATGGGAAAGAAGGCTAAGGCACGACAACACACGGCTAGGAAATGCACGGCAAGGCAAGGAAAGGGTAACGCGAGGCAAGGCACGGTGAGGCTAGGAAAGGCTCATTCACGACAACGCAAGGCTAGGCAATGCACGACAATGCAAGTAAAGCTTAAAGCAAAGGAAGGCACGGTCAGGCGAGATAAGGCTAAGGCACGACAACGCAAGGCTAGGCAATGCACGGAAGGCAAGCAAAGAGTAACGGAAGGTAAGGAAGGCAAGGGAAAGCAAAGAAAGGCAAGTGTAACGGAAGGAACGGCACGGCAAGGGGAAACAAGGCTAAGGCACGACAACGCACGCTAGGCAATGCACGGCAAGGCAAGGAAAGGGTAACGCATGGGAAAGCACGGTCAGGCGAGGCAAGGCTAAGGAAAGCCAACGCAAGGCTAGGCAATGCACGGAAAGCAAGCACGGAGTAACGGAATGCAAGGAAGGAAAGGGAAAGCAAGGGAAGGCAAGGGTAACGGAAGGAACGGCACGGCAAGGGGTAACAAGGCTAAGGCACGACAACACACGGCTAGGAAATGCACGGCAAGGCAAGGAAAGGGTAACGCAAGGCAAGGCACGGTGAGGCTAGGCAAGGTTAATGCACGACAACGCAAGGCTAGGCAATGCACGACAATGCAAGGAAAGCTTAAAGTAAAGGAAGGCACGGTCAGGCGAGATAAGTCTAAGGCACGACAACGCAAGGCTAGGCAATGCACGGAAGGCAAGCAAAGAGAAACGGAAGGTAAGGAAGGAAAGGGAAAGCAAAGAAAGGCAAGTGTAACGGAAGGAACGGCACGGCAAGGGGAAACAAGGCTAAGGCACGAGAACGCACGGCTAGGCAATGCACGGCAAGGCAATCAAAAGGTAACGCAAGGAAAGGCACGGTGAGGCTAGGCAAGGCTAATGCACGAAAACGCAAGGCTAGGCGATGCACGACAATGCAAGGAAAGCTTAAAGCAAAGGAAGGCAAGGTCAGGCGAGATAAGGCTAAGGCACGACAACGCAAGGCTAGGAAATTCAGCAAGGCAAGCAAAGAGTAACGGAAGGTAAGCAAGGCAAGGAAAAGGAAGGAAAGGCCAGGGTAACGGAAGGAACGGCACGGCAAGGGGAAACAAGTCTAAGGCACGACACCGAACGCTAGGCAATGAACGGCAAGGCAAGGAAAGGGTAACGCATTTGAAAGCACGGTCAGGCGAGGCAACGCTAAGGCACGACAACGCAAGGCTAGGCAATGCACGGAAGGCAAGCAAAGAGTAACGGAAAGCAAGGAATGTAAGGGAAAGCAAGGCAAAGCAAGCAAGTCTATGGCAAGGTGAAACAAGGCTAAGGCACGACAACGCAAGGCTAGGCAATGCACGAAAGTCAAGCAAAGAGTAACGGAAGGCAAGGAAGGCAAGGGAAAGCAGGGGAAGGCAAGGGTAACGGAAGGAACGGCACGGTAAGGGGAAACAAGGCTAAGGCACGACAACGCAGGGCTACGCAATGCACGGCAAGACAAGGAAAGGGTAACGCAAGGCAAGGCACGGTCAGGCGAGGCAAGGGTAATGCACGACAACGCAAGGCTACGCAGTGCACGGCTAGGCAAGGAAAGAGTAACGGAAGGAAAGGAAGGCAAGGCAAAGCAACGCAAGGCAAGTGTAACAAAAGGCACGGCACGGCAAGGGGAAACAAGGCTAAGGCACGGCAACGCAAGGCTAGGCAATGCAGGGCAAGGCAAGGAAAGGGTAACGCAAGGCAAGGCACGGTTTGGGGAGGCAAGGCTAATGCACGACAACGCAAGGCTAGGCAATGCACGGAAGGCAAGCAAAGAGTAACGGAAGGCAAGGAAGGCAAGGGAAAGCAAGGCAAGGCAAGGGTAATGGAAGGAACGGCAAGGCAAGGGGAAACAAGGCTAAGGCACG
This sequence comes from Macrotis lagotis, assembly GCF_037893015.1. NCBI lineage: Eukaryota > Metazoa > Chordata > Mammalia > Peramelemorphia > Peramelidae > Macrotis > Macrotis lagotis. The sequence goes on from NW_027422451.1 coordinate 27,539, forward strand.
GCAACGCAAGGCTAAGCAATGCAAAGCGAGGGAAGGAAAGGGTAACGCAAGGCAAGGCACGGTAAGGCAAGGCGAGGCTAATGCACGACAACGCACGGCTAGGCAATGCACGGCAAGGCAAGGAAAGGGTAACGCAAGGCAAGGCACGGTTAGGCGAGGCAAGGGTAAGGCACGACAACACAAGGCTAGGCAATGCACGGAAGGCAAGCAAAGAGTAACGGAAGGCAAGGAATGCAAGGCAAACAAGGCAACGCAAGCAAGGCTATGGCAAGGTGAAAAAAGGCTAAGGCAGGACAACGCAAGGCTAGGCAATGCACGGAAGGCAAGCAAAGAGTAACGGAATGGAAGGGAGGCAAGGCAAAGCTAGGCAAAACAAGCAAGGCTATGGCAAGGTGAAACAAGGCCAAGGCACCACAACGCACGGCTAGGCAATGCACGGCCAGCCAAAGAAAAGGTAACCCAAGTCAAGGCACTGTGAGGCAAGGCAAGGCTAATGCACGACAGCGCAAGGCTAGGCAATGCACGGAAGGCAAGCAAAGAGTAACGGAAACCAAGGAAGGCAAGGGAAAGCAAGGCAAGGCAAGGGTAACGGAAGGAACGGCACGGCAAGGGAAAACAAGGCTAAGGCACGAAAACGCAAGGCTAGGCAATGCACGGCAAGGCAAGGAAAGGGTAACGCCAGGCAAGGCACGGTCAGGCAAGGCAAGGCTAATGCACGGCAAGGCAAGGAAAGGGTAACGCAAGGCATGTCACTGTCAGGCGAGGCAAGGCTAAGGCACGACAACGCAAGGCTAGGCAATGCACGGAAGGAAAGCAAAGAGTAACGGAAGGCAAGGAAAGCAAGGGAAAGCAAGGCAAGGCAAGGGTAACGGAAGGAACGGCACGAAAAGGGGAAACAAGGCTAAGGCACGACAACACAGGGCTAGGCAATGCAGGGCAAGGCAAGTAAAGGGTAACGCAAGGCAAGGCACGGTTTGGGGAGGCAAGGCTAATGCACGACAACGCAAGGCTAGGCAATGCACGGAAGGCAAGCAAAGAGTAACGGAAGGCAAGGAATGCAAGGCAAAGCAAGGCAACGCAAGCAAGGCTATGGCAAGGTGAAAAAAGGCTAAGGCACGACCACGCAAGGCTAGGCAATGCACGGAAGGGAAGCAAAGAGTAACGGAAGGCAAGGAAGGCAAGGCAAAGCAAGGCAACGCAAGCAAGGCTATGGCAAGGTGAAAAAAGGCTAAGACACGACAACGCAAGGCTAGGCAATGCACGGCCAGCCAAGGAAAAGGTAACGCAAGGCAAGGCACTCTGAGGCAAGGCAAGGCTAATGCACGACAGCGCAAGGCTAGGCAATGCACGGAAGGCAAGCAAAGAGTAACGGAAGGCAAGGAATGCAAAGGAAAGCAGGGGAAGGCAAGGGTAACGAAAGGAACGCCACGGTAAGGGGAAACCACGCTAAGGCACGAGAACACAGGGCTAGGCAATGCAGGGCAAGGCAAGGAAAGGGTAACGCAAGGCAAGGCACGGTTTGGGGAGGCAAGGCTAATGCACGACAACGCAAGGCTAGGCAATGCACGGAAGGCAAGCAAAGAGTAACGGAAACCAAGGAAGGCAAGGGAAAGCAAGGCAAGGCAAGGGTAACGGAAGGAACGGCACGGCAAGGGGAAACAAGGCTAAGGCACGACAACGCACGGCTAGGCAATGCACGGCAAGGCAAGGAAAGGGTAACGCCAGGCAAGGCACGGTCAGGCAAGGCAAGGCTAATGCCCGACAAGGCAAGGCTAGGCAGTGCACAGCAAGGCAAGGAAAGGGTAACTCAAGGCAAGGTACGGTCAGGCGAGGCAAGGCTAATGCACGCCATCGCAAGGCTAGGCAGTGCACGGCTAGGGAAGGAAAGAGTAACGGAAGGAAAGGAAGGCAAGGCAAAGAATGGCAAGGCAAGTGTAACAAGAGGCACGGCACGGCAAGGGGAAACAAGGATAAGGAACGACAACGCAAGGCTAGGCAATGCACGGAAGGCAAGCAAAGAGTAACGGAAGGCAAGGAATGCAAAGGAAAGCAGGGGAAGGCAAGGGTAACGAAAGGAACGGCACGGTAAGGGGAAACAAGGCTAAGGCACGACAACAGAGGGCTAGGCAATGCAGGGCAAGGCAAGGAAAGGGAACGTAAGGCAAGGCACGGTTTGGGGAGGCAAGGCTAATGCACGACAACGCAAGGCTAGGCAATGCACGGAAGGCAAGCAAAGAGTAACGGAAGGCAAGGAAGGCAAGGGAAAGCAAGGCAAGGCAAGGGTAACGGAAGGAACGGCACGGCAAGGGGAAACAAGGCTAAGGCACGGCAACGCACGGCTAGGCAATGCACGGCAAGGCAAGGGAAGGGTAACGCAAGGCAAGGCACGGTGAGGCAAGGCAAGGCTGATGCACGACAACGCATGGCTAGGCAATGCACGGCATGGCAAAGAAAGGGTAACGCAAGGCAAGGCACGGTCAGGCGAGGCAAGGCTAAGGCACGACAACGCAAGGCTAGGCAATTCACGAAAGGCAAGCAAAGAGTAACGGAAGGCAAGGAAGGCAAGGGAAAGCAAGGCAAGGCAAGAGTAACGGAAAGAACGGCACGGTAAGGGGAAACAAGGCTAAGGCACGACAACGCAGGGCTAGGCAATGCACGGCAAGGCAAGGAAAGGGTAACGCAAGGCAAGGCACGGTCAGGCGAGGCAAGGGTAATGCACGACAACGCAAGGCTACGCAGTGCACGGCTAGGCAACGAAAGAGTAACGGAAGGAAAGGAAGGCAAGGCAAAGCAAGGCAAGGCAAGTGTAACAAAAGGCACGGCAAGGCAAGGGGAAACAAGGCTAAGGCACGGCAACGCAAGGCTTAGCAATGCAAAGCCAGGGAAGGAAAGGGTAACGCAAGGCAAGGCACGGTAAGGCAAGGCGAGGCTAATGCACGACAACGCACGGCTAGGCAATGCACGGCAAGGCAAGGAAAGGGTAACGCAAGGCATGGCACGGTTAGGCGAGGCAAGGGTAAGGCACGACAACGCAAGGCTAGGCAATGCACGGAAGGCAAGCAAAGAGTAACGGAAGGCAAGGAATGCAAGGCAAACAAGGCAACGCAAGCAAGGCTATGGCAAATTGAAAAAAGGCTAAGGCAGGACAACGCAAGGCTAGGCAATGCACGGAAGGCAAGCAAAGAGTAACGGAATGGAAGGGAGGCAAGGCAAAGCAAGGCAAAGCAAGCAAGGCTATGGCAAGGTGAAACAAGGCCAAGGCACCACAACGCACGGCTAGGCAATGCACGGCCAGCCAAAGAAAAGGTAACGCAAGTCAAGGCACTGTGAGGCAAGGCAAGGCTTATGCACGACAGCGCAAGGCTAGGCAATGCACGGAAGGCAAGCAAAGAGTAACGGAAACCAAGGAAGGCAAGGGAAAGCAAGGCAAGGCAAGGGTAACGGAAGGAACGGCACGGCAAGGGAAAACAAGGCAAAGGCACGAAAACGCACGGCTAGGCAATGCACGGCAAGGCAAGGAAAGGGTAACGGCAGGCAAGGCACGGTCAGGCAAGGCAAGGCTAATGCACGGCAAGGCAAGGAAAGGGTAACGCAAGGCATGGCACTGTCAGGCGAGCCAAGGCTAAGGCACGACAACGCAAGGCTAGGCAATGCACGGAAGGAAAGCAAAGAGTAACGGAAGGCAAGGAAAGCAAGGGAAAGCAAGGCAAGGCAAGGGTAACGGAAGGAACGGCACGAAAAGGGGAAACAAGGCTAAGGCACGACAACACAGGGCTAGGCAATGCAGGGCAAGGCAAGTAAAGGGTAACGCAAGGCAAGGCACGGTTTGGGGAGGCAAGGCTAATGCACGACAACGGAAGGCTAGGCAATGCACGGAAGGCAAGCAAAGGGTAACGGAAGGCAAGGAATGCAAGGCAAAGCAAGGCAACGCAAGCAAGGCTATGGCAAGGTGAAAAAAGGCTAAGGCACGACCACGGAAGGCTAGGCAATGCACGGAAGGGAAGCAAAGAGTAACGGAAGGCAAGGAAGGCAAGGCAAAGCAAGGCAACGCAAGCAAGGCTATGGCAAGGTGAAAAAAGGCTAAGACACGACAACGCAAGGCTAGGCAATGCACGGAAGGCAAGCAAAGAGTAACGGAAGGCAAGGAAGGCAAGGCAAAGCAAGGCAAAGCAAGCAAGGCTATGGCAAGGTGAAACAAGGCTAAGGCACCACAACGCAGGGCTAGGCAATGCACGGCCAGCCAAGGAAAAGGTAACGCAAGGCAAGGCACTGTGAGGCAAGGCAAGGCTAATGCACGACAACGCAAGGCTAGGCAATGCACGGAAGGCAAGCAAAGAGTAACGGAAGGCAAGGAATGCAAAGGAAAGCAGGGGAAGGCAAGGGTAACGAAAGGGACGGCACGGTAAGGGGAAACAACGCTAAGGCACGACAACACAGGGCTAGGCAATGCAGGGCAAGGCAAGGAAAGGGTAACGCAAGGCATCGCACGGTTTGGGGAGGCAAGGCTAATGCACGACAACGCAAGGCTAGGCAATGCACGGAAGGCAAGCAAAGAGTAACGGAAGGCAAGGAAGTCAAGGGAAAGCAAGGCAAGGCAAGGGTAACGGAAGGAACGGCACGGCAAGGGGAAACAAGGCTAAGGCACGGCAACGCACGGCTAGGCAATGCACGGCAAGGCAAGGAAAAGGTAACGCAAGGCAAAGCACCTTGAGGCAAGGCAAGGCTGATGCAGGACAACGCACGGCTAGGCAATGCACGGCAAGGCAAGGAAAGGGTAACGCAAGGCAAGGCACGGTCAGGCGAGGCAAGGCTAAGGCACGACAACGCAAGGCTAGGCAATGCACGAAAGGCAAGCAAAGAGTAACGGAAGGCAAGGAAGGCAACGGAAAGCAGGGGAAGGCAAGGGTAACGGAAGGAACGGCACGGTAAGGGGAAACAAGGCTAAGGCACGCCAACGCAGGGCTAGGCAATGCACTGCAAGCTAAGGAAAGGGTAACGCAAGGCAAGGCACGGTCAGGCGAGGCAAGGGTAATGCACGACAACGCAAGGCTACGCAGTGCACGGCTAGGCAAGGAAAGAGTAACGGAAGGAAAGGAAGGAAAGGCAAAGCAAGGCAAGGCAAGTGTAACAAAAGGCACGGCACGGCAAGGGGAAACAAGGCTAAGGCACGGCAACGCAAGGCTAAGCAATGCACGGCCAGGCAAGGAAAGGGTAACGCAAGGCAAGGCACGGTAAGGCAAGGCGAGGCTAATGCACGACAACGCACGGCTAGGCAATGCACGGCAACGCAAGGAAAGGGTAACGCAAGGCAAGGCACGGTTAGGCGAGGCAAGGATAAGGCACGACAACGCAAGGCTAGGCAATGCACGGAAGGCAAGCAAAGAGAAACCGAAGGCAAGGAATGCAAGGCAAAGCAAGGCAAAGCAAGTAAGTCTATGGCAAGGTGAAACAAGGCTAAGGCACGACAACGCACGGCTAGGCAAAGCACGGCCAGCCAAGGAAAATGTAACGCAAGGCAAGGCACTGTGAGGCGAGGCAAGGCTAATGCACGACAGCGCAAGGCTAGGCAATGCACGGAAGGGAAGCAAAGAGTAACGGAAACCAAGGAAGGCAAGGGAAAGCAAGGCAAGGCAAGGGTAACGGAAGGAACGGCACGGCAAGGGAAAACAAGGCAAAGGCACGAAAACGCACGGCTAGGCAATGCACGGCAAGGCAAGGAAAGGGTAACGGCAGGCAAGGCACGGTCAGGCAAGGCAAGGCTAATGCACGGCAAGGCAAGGAAAGGGTAACGCAAGGCATGGCACTGTCAGGCGAGCCAAGGCTAAGGCACGACAACGCAAGGCTAGGCAATGCACGGAAGGCAAGCAAAGAGAAACGGAAGGCAAGGAAGGCAAGGCAAAGCAAGGCAACGCAAGAAAGGCTATGGCAAGGTGAAAAAAGGCTAAGGCACGACAACGCAAGGCTAGGCAATGCACGGAAGGCAAGCAAAGAGTAACGGAATGGAAGGAAGGCAAGGCAAAGCAAGGCAAAGCAAGCAAGGCTATGGCAAGGTGAAACAAGGCTAAGGCACCACAACGCACGGCTAGGAAATGCACGGCCAGCCAAGGAAAAGGTAACGCAAGGCAAGGCACTGTGAGGCAAGGCAAGGCTAATGCACGACAGCGCAAGTCTAGGCAAAGCACGGAAGGCAAGCAAAGAGTAACGGAAACCAAGGAAGGCAAGGGAAAGCAAGGCAAGGCAAGCGTAACGGAAGGAACGGCACGGCAAGGGGAAACAAGGCTAAGGCACGACAACGCACGGCTAGGCAATGCACGGCAAGGCAAGGAAAGGGTAACGCCAGGCAAGGCACGGTCAGGCAAGGCAAGGCTAATGCCCGACAAGGCAAAGCTAGGCAGTACACAGCAAGGCAAGGAAAGGGTAACGCAAGGCAAGGTACGGTCAGGCGAGGCAAGGCTAATGCACGACAACGCAAGGCTTGGCAAAGCACGGAAGACAAACAAAGTGTAACGGAAGGCAAGGAAGGCAAGGGAAACCAAGGCAAGGCAAGGGTAACGGAAGGAACGGCTCGGCAAGGGGAAACAAGGCTAAGGCACGGCAACGCAGGGCTAGGCAATGCACGGCAAGGCAAGGAAAGGGTAACGCAAGGCAAGGCACTGTCAGGCGAGGCAAAGCTAATGCACGACATCGCAAGGCTAGGCAGTGCACGGCTAGGGAAGGAAAGAGTAACGGAAGGAAAGGAAGGCAAGGCAAAGAATGGCAAGGCAAGTGTAACAACTGGCACGGCACGGCAAGGGGAAACAAGGCTAAGGCACCACAACGCAAGGCTAGGCAATGCACGGAAGGCAAGCAAAGAGTAACGGAAGGCAAGGAATGCAAAGGAAACCAGGGGAAGGCAAGGGTAACAAAAGGAACGGCACAGTAAGGGGAAACAAGGCTAAGGCACGACAACAGAGGGCTAGGCAATGCAGGGCAAGGCAAGGAAAGGGTAACGCAAGGCAAGGCACGGTTTGGGGAGGCAAGGCTAATGCACGACAACGCAAGGCTAGGCAATGCACGGAAGGCAAGCAAAAAGTAACGGAAGGCAAGGAAGGCAAGGGAAAGCAAGGCAAGGCAAGGGTAACGGAAGGAACGGCACGGCAAGGGGAAACAAGGCTAAGGCACGGCAACGCACGGCTAGGCAATGCACGGCAAGGCAAGGAAAGGGTAACGCAAGGCAAGGCACGGTGAGGCAAGGCAAGGCTGATGCACGAGAACGCACGGCTAGGCAATGCACGGCAAGGCAAAGAAAGGGTAACGCAAGGCAAGGCACGGTCAGGCGAGGCAAGGCTAAGGCACGACAACGCAAGGCTAGGCAATTCACGAAAGGCAAGCAAAGAGTAACGGAAGGCAAGGAAGGCAAGGGAAAGCAGGGGAAGGCAAGGGTAACGGAAGGAACCGCACGGTAAGGGGAAACAAGGTTAAGGCACGACAACGCAGGGCTAGGCAATGCACGGCAAGGCAAGGAAAGGGTAACGGAAGGCAAGGCACGGTCAGGCGAGGCAAGGGTAATGCACGACAACGCAAGGCTACGCAGTGCACGGCTAGGCAAGGAAAGAGTAACGGAAGGAAAGGAAGGCAAGGCAAAGCAAGGCAAGGCAAGTGTAACAAAAGGCACGGCAAGGCAAGGGGAAACAAGGCTAAGGCACGGCAACGCAAGGCTAAGCAATGCAAAGCCAGGGAAGGAAAGGGTAACGCACGGCAAGGCACGGTAAGGCAAGGCGAGGCTAATGCACGACAACGCACGGCTAGGCAATGCACGGCAAGGCAAGGAAAGGGTAACGCAAGGCAAGGCACGGTTAGGCGAGGTAAGGGTAAGGCACGACAACGCAAGGCTAGGCAATGCACGGAAGGCAAGCAAAGAGTAACGGAAGGCAAGGAATGCAAGGCAAAGCAAGGCAACGCAAGCAAGGCTATTGCAAGGTGAAAAAAGGCTAAGGCAGGACAACGCAAGGCTAGGCAATGCACGGAAGGCAAGCAAAGAGTAACGGAATGGAAGGAAGGCAAGGCAAAAGAAGGCAAAGCAAGCAAGGCTATGGCAAGGTGAAACAAGGCCAAGGCACCACAACGCACGGCTAGGCAATGCACGGCCAGCCAAAGAATAGGTAACGCAAGTCAAGGCACTGTGAGGCAAGGCAAGGCTAATGCACGACAGCGCAAGGCTAGGCAATGCACGGAAGGCAAGCAAAGAGTAACGGAAACCAAGGAAGGCAAGGGAAAGCAAGGCAAGGCAAGGGTAACGGAAGGAACGGCACGGCAAGGGGAAACAAGGCTAAGGCACGACAACGCACGGCTAGGCAATGCACGGCAAGGCAAGGAAAGGGTAACGCCAGGCAAGGCACGGTCAGGCAAGGCAAGGCTAATGCCCGACAAGGCAAGGCTAGGCAGTGCACAGCAAGGCAAGGAAAGGGTAACGCAAGGCAAGGCACGGTGAGGCAAGGCAAGGCTGATGCACGACAATGCACGGCTAGGCAATGCACGGCAAGGCAAGGAAAGGGTAAAGCATGGCAAGGCACGGTCAGGCGAGGCAAGGCTAAGGCACGACAACGCAAGGCTAGGCAATGCACGGAAGGCAAGCAAAGAGTAACGGAAGGCAAGGAATGCAAGGGAAAGCAGGGGAAGGCAAGGGTAACGGAAGGAACGGCACGGTAAGTGGAAACAAGGCTATGGCACGACAACGCAGGGCTAGGCAATGCACGGCAAGGGAAGGAAAGGGTAACGCAAGGCAAGGCACGGTCAGGCGAGGCAAGGGTAATGTACGACAACGCAAGGCTACGCAGTGCACGGCTAGGCAAGGAAAGAGTAACGGAAGGAAATGAAGGCAAGGCAAAGCAAGGCAAGGCAAGTGTAACAAATGGCACGGCACGGCAAGGGGAAACAAGGCTAAGGCACGGCAACGCAAGGCTAAGCAATGAACGGCCAGGCAAGGAAAGGGTAACGCAAGGCAAGGTACGGTACGGCAAGGCGAGGCTAATGCACGACAAGGCAAGGCTAGGCAATGCACGGCAAGGCAAGGAAAGGGTAACGCAAGGCAAGGCACGGTTAGGCGAGGCAAGGCTAAGGCACGACAACGCAAGGCTTGGCAATGCACGGAAGGCAAGCAAAGAGTAACGGAAAGCAAGGAATGTAAGGGAAAGCAAGGCAAAGCAAGCAAGTCTATGGCAAGGTGAAACAAGGCTAAGGCACGACAACGCAAGGCTAGGCAATGCACGAAAGGCAAGCAAAGAGTAACGGAAGGCAAGGAAGGCAAGGGAAAGCAGGGGAAGGCAAGGGTAACGGAAGGAACGGCACGGTAAGGGGAAACAAGGCTAAGGCACGACAACGCAGGGCTACGCAATGCACGGCAAGGCAAGGAAAGGGTAACGCAAGGCAAGGCACGGTCAGGCGAGGCAAGGGTAATGCACGACAACGCAAGGCTACGCAGTGCACGGCTAGGCAAGGAAAGAGTAACGGAAGGAAAGGAAGGCAAGGCAAAGCAACGCAAGGCAAGTGTAACAAAAGGCACGGCACGGCAAGGGGAAACAAGGCTAAGGCACGGCAACGCAAGGCTAGGCAATGCAGGGCAAGGCAAGGAAAGGGTAACGCAAGGCAAGGCACGGTTTGGGGAGGCAAGGCTAATGCACGACAACGCAAGGCTAGGCAATGCACGGAAGGCAAGCAAAGAGTAACGGAAGGCAAGGAAGGCAAGGGAAAGCAAGGCAAGGCAAGGGTAATGGAAGGAACGGCACGGCAAGGGGAAACAAGGCTAAGGCACGGCAACGCACGGCTAGGCAATGCACGGCAAGGCAAGGAAAGGGTAACGCAAGGCAAGGCACGGTGAGGCAAGGCAAGGCTGATGCACGAGAACGCACGGCTAGGCAATGCACGGCAAGGCAAAGAAAGGGTAACGCAAGGCAAGGCACGGTCAGGCGAGGCAAGGCTAAGGCACGACAACGCAAGGCTAGGCAATTCACGAACGGCAAGCAAAGAGTAACGGAAGGCAAGGAAGGCAAGGGAAAGCAGGGGAAGGCAAGGGTAACGGAAGGAACCGCACGGTAAGGGGAAACAAGGCTAAGGCACGACAACGCAGGGATAGGCAATGCACGGCAAGGCAAGGAAAGGGTAACGGAAGGCAAGGCACGGTCAGGCGAGGCAAGGGTAATGCACGACAACGCAAGGCTACGCAGTGCACGGCTAGGCAAGGAAAGAGTAACGGAAGGAAAGGAAGGCAAGGCAAAGCAAGGCAAGGCAAGTGTAACAAAAGGCACGGCAAGGCAAGGGGAAACAAGGCTAAGGCACGGCAACGCAAGGCTAAGCAATGCAATGCCAGGGAAGGAAAGGGTAACGCACGGCAAGGCACGGTAAGGCAAGGCGAGGCTAATGCACGACAACGCACGGCTAGGCAATGCGCGGCAAGGCAAGGAAAGGGTAACGCAAGGCAAGGCACGGTTAGGCGAGGGAAGGGTAAGGCACGACAACGCAAGGCTAGGCAATGCACGGAAGGCAAGCAAAGAGTAACGGAAGGCAAGGAATGCAAGGCAAAGCAAGGCAACGCAAGCAAGGCTATTGCAAGGTGAAAAAAGGCTAAGGCAGGACAACGCAAGGCTAGGCAATTCACGGAAGGCAAGCAAAGAGTAACGGAATGGAAGGAAGGCAAGGCAAAAGAAGGCAAAGCAAGCAAGGCTATGGCAAGGTGAAACAAGGCCAAGGCACCACAACGCACGGCTAGGCAATGCACGGCCAGCCAAAGAATAGGTAACGCAAGTCAAGGCACTGTGAGGCAAGGCAAGGCTAATGCACGACAGCGCAAGGCTAGGCAATGCACGGAAGGCAAGCAAAGAGTAACGGAAACCAAGGAAGGCAAGGGAAAGCAAGGCAAGGCAAGGGTAACGGAAGGAACGGCACGGCAAGGGGAAACAAGGCTAAGGCACGACAACGCACGGCTAGGCAATGCACGGCAAGGCAAGGAAAGGGTAACGCCAGGCAAGGCACGGTCAGGCAAGGCAAGGCTAATGCCCGACAAGGCAAGGCTAGGCAGTGCACAGCAAGGCAAGGAAAGGGTAACGCAAGGCAAGGCACGGTGAGGCAAGGCAAGGCTGATGCACGACAATGCACGGCTAGGCAATGCACGGCAAGGCAAGGAAAGGGTAACGCATGGCAAGGCACGGTCAGGCGAGGCAAGGCTAAGGCACGACAACGCAAGGCTAGGCAATGCACGGAAGGCAAGCAAAGAGTAACGGAAGGCAAGGAATGCAAGGGAAAGCAGGGGAAGGCAAGGGTAACGGAAGGAACGGCACGGTAACTGGAAACAAGGCTATGGCACGACAACGCAGGGCTAGGCAATGCACGGCAAGGCAAGGAAAGGGTAACGCAAGGCAAGGCACGGTCAGGCGAGGCAAGGGTAATGTACGACAACGCAAGGCTACGCAGTGCACGGCTAGGCAAGGAAAGAGTAACGGAAGGAAATGAAGGCAAGGCAAAGCAAGGCAAGGCAAGTGTAACAAATGGCACGGCACGGCAAGGGGAAACAAGGCTAAGGCACGGCAACGCAAGGCTAAGCAATGAACGGCCAGGCAAGGAAAGGGTAACGCAAGGCAAGGCACGGTAAGGCAAGGCGAGGCTAATGCACGACAAGGCAAGGCTAGGCAATGCACGGCAAGGCAAGGAAAGGGTAACGCAAGGCAAGGCACGGTTAGGCGAGGCAAGGCTAAGGCACGACAACGCAAGGCTAGGCAATGCACGGAAGGCAAGCAAAGAGTAACGGAAAGCAAGGAATGTAAGGGAAAGCAAGGCAAAGCAAGCAAGTCTATGGCAAGGTGAAACAAGGCTAAGGCACGACAACGCAAGGCTAGGCAATGCACGAAAGGCAAGCAAAGAGTAACGGAAGGCAAGGAAGGCAAGGGAAAGCAGGGGAAGGCAAGGGTAACGGAAGGAACGGCACGGTAAGGGGAAACAAGGCTAAGGCACGACAACGCAGGGCTACGCAATGCACGGCAAGACAAGGAAAGGGTAACGCAAGGCAAGGCACGGTCAGGCGAGGCAAGGGTAATGCACGACAACGCAAGGCTACGCAGTGCACGGCTAGGCAAGGAAAGAGTAACGGAAGGAAAGGAAGGCAAGGCAAAGCAACGCAAGGCAAGTGTAACAAAAGGCACGGCACGGCAAGGGGAAACAAGGCTAAGGCACGGCAACGCAAGGCTAGGCAATGCAGGGCAAGGCAAGGAAAGGGTAACGCAAGGCAAGGCACGGTTTGGGGAGGCAAGGCTAATGCACGACAACGCAAGGCTAGGCAATGCACGGAAGGCAAGCAAAGAGTAACGGAAGGCAAGGAAGGCAAGGGAAAGCAAGGCAAGGCAAGGGTAATGGAAGGAACGGCACGGCAAGGGGAAACAAGGCTAAGGCACGACAACGCAGAGCTAGGCAATGCACTGCAAGGCAAGGAAAGGGTAACGCAAGGCAAGGCACGGTCAGGCGAGGCAAGGGTAATGCACGACAACGCAAGGCTACGCAGTGCACGGCTAGGCAAGGAAAGAGTAACGGAAGGAAAGGAAGGAAAGGCAAAGCAAGGCAAGGCAAGTGTAACAAAAGGCACGGCACGGCAAGGGGAAACAAGGCTAAGGCACGGCAACGCAAGGCTAAGCAATGCACGGCCAGGCAAGGAAAGGGTAACGCAAGGCAAGGCACGGTAAGGCAAGGCGAGGCTAATGCACGACAACGCACGGCTAGGCAATGCACGGCAACGCAAGGAAAGGGTAACGCAAGGCAAGGCACGGTTAGGCGAGGCAAGGATAAGGCACGACAACGCAAGGCTAGGCAATGCACGGAAGGCAAGCAAAGAGAAACGGAAGGCAAGGAATGCAAGGCAAAGCAAGGCAAAGCAAGTAAGTCTATGGCAAGGTGAAACAAGGCTAAGGCACGACAACGCACGGCTAGGCAAGGCACGGCCAGCCAAGGAAAAGGTAACGCAAGGCACGGCACTGTGAGGCGAGGCAAGGCTAATGCACGACAGCGCAAGGCTAGGCAATGCACGGAAGGGAAGCAAAGAGTAACGGAAACCAAGGAAGGCAAGGGAAAGCAAGGCAAGGCAAGGGTAACGGAAGGAACGGCACGGCAAGGGAAAACAAGGCAAAGGCACGAAAACGCACGGCTAGGCAATGCACGGCAAGGCAAGGAAAGGGTAACGGCAGGCAAGGCACGGTCAGGCAAGGCAAGGCTAATGCACGGCAAGGCAAGGAAAGGGTAACGAAAGGCATGGCACTGTCAGGCGAGCCAAGGCTAAGGCACGACAACGCAAGGCTAGGCAATGCACGGAAAGAAAGCAAAGAGTAACGGAAGGCAAGGAAAGCAAGGGAAAGCAAGGCAAGGCAAGGGTAACGGAAGGAACGGCACGAAAAGGGGAAACAAGGCTAAGGCACGACAACACAGGGCTAGGCAATGCAGGGCAAGGCAAGTAAAGGGTAACGCAAGGCAAGGCACGGTTTGGGGAGGCAAGGCTAATGCACGACAACGGAAGGCTAGGCAATGCACGGAAGGCAAGCAAAGAGTAACGGAAGGCAAGGAAGGCAAGGCAAAGCAAGGCAACGCAAGCAAGGCTATGGCAAGGTGAAAAAAGGCTGAGGCACGACCACGCAAGGCTAGGCAATGCACGGAAGGAAAAGGTAACGCAAGGCGGCACTCTGAGGCAAGGCAAAGCTAATGTACGACAGCGCAAGGCTAGGCTATGCACGGAAGGCAAGGCAAAGAGTAACGGAAGGCAAAATGCAAAGCAAAGCAGGGGATGGCAAGGGTAACGAAAGGAACGCCACGCTAAGGGGAAACCACGCTAAGGCACGAGAACACAGGGCTAGGCAATGCACGGCCAGTCAAGGAAAAGGTAACGCAAGGCAAGGCACGGTGTGAGGCAAGGCAATGCTAATGCACGACAGCGCAAGGCTAGGCAATGCACGGAAGGCAAGTAAAGAGTAACGGAAACCAAGGAAGGCAAGGGAAAGCAAGGCAAGGCAAGGGTAACGGAAGGAACGGCACGGCAAGGGGAAACAAGGCTAAGGCACGGACAACGCAAGGCTAGGCAATGCAGGGCAAGGCAAGGAAAGGGTAACGCCAGGCAAGGCACGGTCAGGCAAGGCAAGGCTAATGCCCGACAAGGCAAGGCTAGGCAGTGCACAGCAAAGCAAGGAAAGGGTAACTCAAGGCAAGGTACGGTCAGGCCAGGCAAGGCTAATGCACGACAACGCAAGGCTAGGCAATGCACGGAAGACAAACAAAGAGTAACGGAAGGCAAGGAAGGCAAGGGAAACCAAGGCAAGGCAAGGGTAACGGAAGGAACGGCTCGGCAAGGGGAAACAAGGCTAAGGCACGGCAACGCAGGGCTAGGCAATGCACGGCAAGGCAAGGAAAGGGTAACGCAAGGCAAGGCACTGTCAGGCGAGGCAAAGCTAATGCACGCCATGGCAAGGCTAGGCAGTGCACGGCTAGGGAAGGAAAGAGTAACGGAAGGAAAGGAAGGCAAGGCAAAGAATGGCAAGGCAAGTGTAACAAGAGGCACGGCACGGCAAGGGGAAACAAGGCTAAGGAACGACAACGCAAGGCTAGGCAATGCACGGAAGGCAAGCAAAGGGTAACGGAAGGCAAGGAATGCAAAGGAAAGCAGGGGAAGGCAAGGGTAACGAAAGGAACGGCACGGTAAGGGGAAACAAGGCTAAGGCACGACAACAGAGGGCTAAGCAATGCAGGGCAAGGCAAGGAAAGGGAACGTAAGGCAAGGCACGGTTTGGGGAGGCAAGGCTAATGCACGACAACGCAAGGCTAGGCAATGCACGGAAGGCAAGCAAAGAGTAACGGAAGGCAAGGAAGGCAAGGGAAAGCAAGGCAAGGCAAGGGTAACGGAAGGAACGGCACGGCAAGGGGAAACAAGGCTAAGGCACGGCAACGCACGGCTAGGCAATGCACGGCAAGGCAAGGAAAGGGTAACGCAAGGCAAGGCTCGGTCAGGCGAGGCAAGGGTAATGCACGACAACGCAAGGCTACGCAGTGCTCGGCTAGGCAACGAAAGAGTAACGGAAGGAAAGGAAGGCAAGGCAAAGCAAGGCAAGGCAAGTGTAACAAAAGGCACGGCAAGGCAAGGGGAAACAAGGCTAAGGCACGGCAACTCAAGGCTTAGCAATGCAAAGCCAGGGAAGGAAAGGGTAACGCAAGGCAAGGCACGGTAAGGCAAGGCGAGGCTAATGCACGACAACGCACGGCTAGGCAATGCACGGCAAGGCAAGGAAAGGGTAACGCAAGGCATGGCACGGTTAGGCGAGGCAAGGGTAAGGCACGACAACGCAAGGCTAGGCAATGCACGGAAGGCAAGCAAAGAGTAACGGAAGGCAAGGAATGCAAGGCAAAGCAAGGCAACGCAAGCAAGGCTATTGCAAGGTGAAAAAAGGCTAAGGCAGGACAACGCAAGGCTAGGCAATTCACGGAAGGCAAGCAAAGAGTAACGGAATGGAAGGAAGGCAAGGCAAAAGAAGGCAAAGCAAGCAAGGCTATGGCAAGGTGAAACAAGGCCAAGGCACCACAACGCACGGCTAGGCAATGCACGGCCAGCCAAAGAATAGGTAACGCAAGTCAAGGCACTGTGAGGCAAGGCAAGGCTAATGCACGACAGCGCAAGGCTAGGCAATGCACGGAAGGCAAGCAAAGAGTAACGGAAACCAAGGAAGGCAAGGGAAAGCAAGGCAAGGCAAGGGTAACGGAAGGAACGGCACGGCAAGGGGAAACAAGGCTAAGGCACGACAACGCACGGCTAGGCAATGCACGGCAAGGCAAGGAAAGGGTAACGCCAGGCAAGGCACGGTCAGGCAAGGCAAGGCTAATGCCCGACAAGGCAAGGCTAGGCAGTGCACAGCAAGGCAAGGAAAGGGTAACGCAAGGCAAGGCACGGTGAGGCAAGGCAAGGCTGATGCACGACAATGCACGGCTAGGCAATGCACGGCAAGGCAAGGAAAGGGTAACGCATGGCAAGGCACGGTCAGGCGAGGCAAGGCTAAGGCACGACAACGCAAGGCTAGGCAATGCACGGAAGGCAAGCAAAGAGTAACGGAAGGCAAGGAATGCAAGGGAAAGCAGGGGAAGGCAAGGGTAACGGAAGGAACGGCACGGTAACTGGAAACAAGGCTATGGCACGACAACGCAGGGCTAGGCAATGCACGGCAAGGCAAGGAAAGGGTAACGCAAGGCAAGGCACGGTCAGGCGAGGCAAGGGTAATGTACGACAACGCAAGGCTACGCAGTGCACGGCTAGGCAAGGAAAGAGTAACGGAAGGAAATGAAGGCAAGGCAAAGCAAGGCAAGGCAAGTGTAACAAATGGCACGGCACGGCAAGGGGAAACAAGGCTAAGGCACGGCAACGCAAGGCTAAGCAATGAACGGCCAGGCAAGGAAAGGGTAACGCAAGGCAAGGCACGGTAAGGCAAGGCGAGGCTAATGCACGACAAGGCAAGGCTAGGCAATGCACGGCAAGGCAAGGAAAGGGTAACGCAAGGCAAGGCACGGTTAGGCGAGGCAAGGCTAAGGCACGACAACGCAAGGCTAGGCAATGCACGGAAGGCAAGCAAAGAGTAACGGAAAGCAAGGAATGTAAGGGAAAGCAAGGCAAAGCAAGCAAGTCTATGGCAAGGTGAAACAAGGCTAAGGCACGACAACGCAAGGCTAGGCAATGCACGAAAGGCAAGCAAAGAGTAACGGAAGGCAAGGAAGGCAAGGGAAAGCAGGGGAAGGCAAGGGTAACGGAAGGAACGGCACGGTAAGGGGAAACAAGGCTAAGGCACGACAACGCAGGGCTACGCAATGCACGGCAAGACAAGGAAAGGGTAACGCAAGGCAAGGCACGGTCAGGCGAGGCAAGGGTAATGCACGACAACGCAAGGCTACGCAGTGCACGGCTAGGCAAGGAAAGAGTAACGGAAGGAAAGGAAGGCAAGGCAAAGCAACGCAAGGCAAGTGTAACAAAAGGCACGGCACGGCAAGGGGAAACAAGGCTAAGGCACGGCAACGCAAGGCTAGGCAATGCAGGGCAAGGCAAGGAAAGGGTAACGCAAGGCAAGGCACGGTTTGGGGAGGCAAGGCTAATGCACGACAACGCAAGGCTAGGCAATGCACGGAAGGCAAGCAAAGAGTAACGGAAGGCAAGGAAGGCAAGGGAAAGCAAGGCAAGGCAAGGGTAATGGAAGGAACGGCACGGCAAGGGGAAACAAGGCTAAGGCACGACAACGCAGAGCTAGGCAATGCACTGCAAGGCAAGGAAAGGGTAACGCAAGGCAAGGCACGGTCAGGCGAGGCAAGGGTAATGCACGACAACGCAAGGCTACGCAGTGCACGGCTAGGCAAGGAAAGAGTAACGGAAGGAAAGGAAGGAAAGGCAAAGCAAGGCAAGGCAAGTGTAACAAAAGGCACGGCACGGCAAGGGGAAACAAGGCTAAGGCACGGCAACGCAAGGCTAAGCAATGCACGGCCAGGCAAGGAAAGGGTAACGCAAGGCAAGGCACGGTAAGGCAAGGCGAGGCTAATGCACGACAACGCACGGCTAGGCAATGCACGGCAACGCAAGGAAAGGGTAACGCAAGGCAAGGCACGGTTAGGCGAGGCAAGGATAAGGCACGACAACGCAAGGCTAGGCAATGCACGGAAGGCAAGCAAAGAGAAACGGAAGGCAAGGAATGCAAGGCAAAGCAAGGCAAAGCAAGTAAGTCTATGGCAAGGTGAAACAAGGCTAAGGCACGACAACGCACGGCTAGGCAAGGCACGGCCAGCCAAGGAAAAGGTAACGCAAGGCACGGCACTGTGAGGCGAGGCAAGGCTAATGCACGACAGCGCAAGGCTAGGCAATGCACGGAAGGGAAGCAAAGAGTAACGGAAACCAAGGAAGGCAAGGGAAAGCAAGGCAAGGCAAGGGTAACGGAAGGAACGGCACGGCAAGGGAAAACAAGGCAAAGGCACGAAAACGCACGGCTAGGCAATGCACGGCAAGGCAAGGAAAGGGTAACGGCAGGCAAGGCACGGTCAGGCAAGGCAAGGCTAATGCACGGCAAGGCAAGGAAAGGGTAACGAAAGGCATGGCACTGTCAGGCGAGCCAAGGCTAAGGCACGACAACGCAAGGCTAGGCAATGCACGGAAAGAAAGCAAAGAGTAACGGAAGGCAAGGAAAGCAAGGGAAAGCAAGGCAAGGCAAGGGTAACGGAAGGAACGGCACGAAAAGGGGAAACAAGGCTAAGGCACGACAACACAGGGCTAGGCAATGCAGGGCAAGGCAAGTAAAGGGTAACGCAAGGCAAGGCACGGTTTGGGGAGGCAAGGCTAATGCACGACAACGGAAGGCTAGGCAATGCACGGAAGGCAAGCAAAGAGTAACGGAAGGCAAGGAAGGCAAGGCAAAGCAAGGCAACGCAAGCAAGGCTATGGCAAGGTGAAAAAAGGCTAAGACACGACAACGCAAGGCTAGGCAATGCACGGCCAGCCAAGGAAAAGGTAACGCAAGGCAAGGCACTCTGAGGCAAGGCAAGGCTAATGCACGACAGCGCAAGGCTAGGCTATGCACGGAAGGCAAGCAAAGAGTAACGGAAGGCAAGGAATGCAAAGGAAAGCAGGGGAAGGCAAGGGTAACGAAAGGAACGCCACGGTAAGGGGAAACCACGCTAAGGCACGAGAACACAGGGCTAGGCAATGCAGGGCAAGGCAAGGAAAGGGTAACGCAAGGCAAGGCACGGTTTGGGGAGGCAAGGCTAATGCACGACAACGCAAGGCTAGGCAATGCACGGAAGGCAAACAAAGAGTAACGGAAACCAAGGAAGGCAAGGGAAAGCAAGGCAAGGCAAGGGTAACGGAAGGAACGGCACGGCAAGGGGAAACAAGGCTAAGGCACGACAACGCACGGCTAGGCAATGCACCGCAAGGCAAGGAAAGGGTAACGCCAGGCAAGGCACGGTCAGGCAAGGCAAGGCTAATGCCCGACAAGGCAAGGCTAGGCAGTGCACAGCAAAGCAAGGAAAGGGTAACTCAAGGCAAGGTACGGTCAGGCCAGGCAAGGCTAATGCACGACAACGCAAGGCTAGGCAATGCACGGAAGACAAACAAAGAGTAACGGAAGGCAAGGAAGGCAAGGGAAACCAAGGCAAGGCAAGGGTAACGGAAGGAACGGCTCGGCAAGGGGAAACAAGGCTAAGGCACGGCAACGCAGGGCTAGGCAATGCACGGCAAGGCAAGGAAAGGGTAACGCAAGGCAAGGCACTGTCAGGCGAGGCAAAGCTAATGCACGCCATGGCAAGGCTAGGCAGTGCACGGCTAGGGAAGGAAAGAGTAACGGAAGGAAAGGAAGGCAAGGCAAAGAATGGCAAGGCAAGTGTAACAAGAGGCACGGCACGGCAAGGGGAAACAAGGCTAAGGAACGACAACGCAAGGCTAGGCAATGCACGGAAGGCAAGCAAAGGGTAACGGAAGGCAAGGAATGCAAAGGAAAGCAGGGGAAGGCAAGGGTAACGAAAGGAACGGCACGGTAAGGGGAAACAAGGCTAAGGCACGACAACAGAGGGCTAAGCAATGCAGGGCAAGGCAAGGAAAGGGAACGTAAGGCAAGGCACGGTTTGGGGAGGCAAGGCTAATGCACGACAACGCAAGGCTAGGCAATGCACGGAAGGCAAGCAAAGAGTAACGGAAGGCAAGGAAGGCAAGGGAAAGCAAGGCAAGGCAAGGGTAACGGAAGGAACGGCACGGCAAGGGGAAACAAGGCTAAGGCACGGCAACGCACGGCTAGGCAATGCACGGCAAGGCAAGGAAAGGGTAACGCAAGGCAAGGCTCGGTCAGGCGAGGCAAGGGTAATGCACGACAACGCAAGGCTACGCAGTGCTCGGCTAGGCAACGAAAGAGTAACGGAAGGAAAGGAAGGCAAGGCAAAGCAAGGCAAGGCAAGTGTAACAAAAGGCACGGCAAGGCAAGGGGAAACAAGGCTAAGGCACGGCAACTCAAGGCTTAGCAATGCAAAGCCAGGGAAGGAAAGGGTAACGCAAGGCAAGGCACGGTAAGGCAAGGCGAGGCTAATGCACGACAACGCACGGCTAGGCAATGCACGGCAAGGCAAGGAAAGGGTAACGCAAGGCATGGCACGGTTAGGCGAGGCAAGGGTAAGGCACGACAACGCAAGGCTAGGCAATGCACGGAAGGCAAGCAAAGAGTAACGGAAGGCAAGGAATGCAAGGCAAACAAGGCAACGCAAGCAAGGCTATGGCAAGGTGAAAAAAGGCTAAGGCAGGAAAACGCAAGTCTAGGCAATGCACGGAAGGCAAGCAAAGAGTAACGGAATGGAAGGGAGGCAAGGCAAAGCAAGGCAAAGCAAGCAAGGCTATGGCAAGGTGAAACAAGGCCAAGGCACCACAACGCACGGCTAGGCAATGCACGGCCAGCCAAAGAAAAGGTAACGCAAGTCAAGGCACTGTGAGGCAAGGCAAGGCTTATGCACGACAGCGCAAGGCTAGGCAATGCACGGAAGGCAAGCAAAGAGTAACGGAAACCAAGGAAGGCAAGGGAAAGCAAGGCAAGGCAAGGGTAACGGAAGGAACGGCACGGCAAGGGAAAACAAGGCAAAGGCACGAAAACGCACGGCTAGGCAATGCACGGCAAGGCAAGGAAAGGGTAACGGCAGGCAAGGCACGGTCAGGCAAGGCAAGGCTAATGCACGGCAAGGCAAGGAAAGGGTAACGCAAGGCATGGCACTGTCAGGCGAGCCAAGGCTAAGGCACGACAACGCAAGGCTAGGCAATGCACGGAAGGAAAGCAAAGAGTAACGGAAGGCAAGGAAAGCAAGGGAAAGCAAGGCAAGGCAAGGGTAACGGAAGGAACGGCACGAAAAGGGGAAACAAGGCTAAGGCACGACAACACAGGGCTAGGCAATGCAGGGCAAGGCAAGTAAAGGGTAACGCAAGGCAAGGCACGCTTTGGGGAGGCAAGGCTAATGCACGACAACGGAAGGCTAGGCAATGCACGGAAGGCAAGCAAAGAGTAACGGAAGGCAAGGAATGCAAGTCAAAGCAAGGCAACGCAAGCAAGGCTATGGCAAGGTGAAAAAAGGCTAAGGCACGACCACGGAAGGCTAGGCAATGCACGGAAGGGAAGCAAAGAGTAACGGAAGGCAAGGAAGGCAAGGCAAAGCAAGGCAACGCAAGCAAGGCTATGGCAAGGTGAAAAAAGGCTAGGACACGACAACGCAAGGCTAGGCAATGCACGGAAGGCAAGCAAAGAGTAACGGAAGGCAAGGAAGGCAAGGGAAAGCAAGGCAAAGCAAGCAAGGCTATGGCAAGGTGAAACAAGGCTAAGGCACCACAACGCACGGCTACGCAATGCACGGCCAGCCAAGGAAAAGGTAACGCAAGGCAAGGCACTGTGAGACAAGGCAAGGCTAATGCACGACAACGCAAGGCTAGGCAATGCACGGAAGGCAAGCAAAGAGTAACGGAAGGCAAGGAATGCAAAGGAAAGCAGGGGAAGGCAAGGGTAACGAAAGGGACGGCACGGTAAGGGGAAACAACGCTAAGGCACGACAACACAGGTCTAGGCAATGCAGGGCAAGGCAAGGAAAGGGTAACGCAAGGCATCGCACGGTTTGGGGAGGCAAGGCTAATGCACGACAACGCAAGGCTAGGCAATGCACGGAAGGCAAGCAAAGAGTAACGGAAGGCAAGGAAGTCAAGGGAAAGCAAGGCAAGGCAAGGGTAACGGAAGGAACGGCACGGCAAGGGGAAACAAGGCTAAGGCACGGCAACGCACGGCTAGGCAATGCACGGCAAGGCAAGGAAAAGGTAACGCAAGGCAAAGCACCTTGAGGCAAGGCAAGGCTGATGCAGGACAACGCACGGCTAGGCAATGCACGGCAAGGCAAGGAAAGGGTAACGCAAGGCAAGGCACGGTCAGGCGAGGCAAGGCTAAGGCACGACAACGCAAGGCTAGGCAATGCACGAAAGGCAAGCAAAGAGTAACGGAAGGCAAGGAAGGCAACGGAAAGCAGGGGAAGGCAAGGGTAACGGAAGGAACGGCACGGTAAGGGGAAACAATGCTAAGGCACGACAACGCAGGGCTTGGCAATGCACGGCAAGGCAAGGAAAGGGTAACGCAAGGCAAGGCACGGTCAGGCGAGGCAAGGGTAATGCACGACAACGCAAGGCTACGCAGTGCACGGCTAGGCAAGGAAAGAGTAACGGAAGGAAAGGAAGGAAAGGCAAAGCAAGGCAAGGCAAGTGTAACAAAAGGCAGGGCACGGCAAGGGGAAACAAGGCTAAGGCACGGCAACGCAAGGCTAAGCAATGCACGGCCAGGCAAGGAAAGGGTAACGCAAGGCAAGGCACGGTAAGGCAAGGCGAGGCTAATGCACGACAACGCACGGCTAGGCAATGCACGGCAACGCAAGGAAAGGGTAACGCCAGGCAAGGCACGGTCAGGCAAGGCAAGGCTAATGCCCGACAAGGCAAGGCTAGGCAGTGCACAGCAAGGCAAGGAAAGGGTAACGCAAGGCAAGTCACGGTCAGGCGAGGCAAGGCTAATGCACGACAACGCAAGGCTAGGCAATGCACGGAAGGCAAGCAAAGAGTAACGGAAGGCAAGGAAGGCAAGGCAAAGCAAGGCAACGCAAGCAAGGCTATGGCAAGGTGAAAAAAGGCTAAGACACGACAACGCAAGGCTAGGCAATGCACGGCCAGCCAAGGAAAAGGTAACGCAAGGCAAGGCACTCTGAGGCAAGGCAAGGCTAATGCACGACAGCGCAAGGCTAGGCTATGCACGGAAGGCAAGCAAAGAGTAACGGAAGGCAAGGAATGCAAAGGAAAGCAGGGGAAGGCAAGGGTAACGAAAGGAACGCCACGGTAAGGGGAAACCACGCTAAGGCACGAGAACACAGGGCTAGGCAATGCAGGGCAAGGCAAGGAAAGGGTAACGCAAGGCAAGGCACGGTTTGGGGAGGCAAGGCTAATGCACGACAACGCAAGGCTAGGCAATGCACGGAAGGCAAACAAAGAGTAACGGAAACCAAGGAAGGCAAGGGAAAGCAAGGCAAGGCAAGGGTAACGGAAGGAACGGCACGGCAAGGGGAAACAAGGCTAAGGCACGACAACGCACGGCTAGGCAATGCACCGCAAGGCAAGGAAAGGGTAACGCCAGGCAAGGCACGGTCAGGCAAGGCAAGGCTAATGCCCGACAAGGCAAGGCTAGGCAGTGCACAGCAAAGCAAGGAAAGGGTAACTCAAGGCAAGGTACGGTCAGGCCAGGCAAGGCTAATGCACGACAACGCAAGGCTAGGCAATGCACGGAAGACAAACAAAGAGTAACGGAAGGCAAGGAAGGCAAGGGAAACCAAGGCAAGGCAAGGGTAACGGAAGGAACGGCTCGGCAAGGGGAAACAAGGCTAAGGCACGGCAACGCAGGGCTAGGCAATGCACGGCAAGGCAAGGAAAGGGTAACGCAAGGCAAGGCACTGTCAGGCGAGGCAAAGCTAATGCACGCCATGGCAAGGCTAGGCAGTGCACGGCTAGGGAAGGAAAGAGTAACGGAAGGAAAGGAAGGCAAGGCAAAGAATGGCAAGGCAAGTGTAACAAGAGGCACGGCACGGCAAGGGGAAACAAGGCTAAGGAACGACAACGCAAGGCTAGGCAATGCACGGAAGGCAAGCAAAGGGTAACGGAAGGCAAGGAATGCAAAGGAAAGCAGGGGAAGGCAAGGGTAACGAAAGGAACGGCACGGTAAGGGGAAACAAGGCTAAGGCACGACAACAGAGGGCTAAGCAATGCAGGGCAAGGCAAGGAAAGGGAACGTAAGGCAAGGCACGGTTTGGGGAGGCAAGGCTAATGCACGACAACGCAAGGCTAGGCAATGCACGGAAGGCAAGCAAAGAGTAACGGAAGGCAAGGAAGGCAAGGGAAAGCAAGGCAAGGCAAGGGTAACGGAAGGAACGGCACGGCAAGGGGAAACAAGGCTAAGGCACGGCAACGCACGGCTAGGCAATGCACGGCAAGGCAAGGGAAGGGTAACGCAAGGCAAGGCTCGGTCAGGCGAGGCAAGGGTAATGCACGACAACGCAAGGCTACGCAGTGCTCGGCTAGGCAACGAAAGAGTAACGGAAGGAAAGGAAGGCAAGGCAAAGCAAGGCAAGGCAAGTGTAACAAAAGGCACGGCAAGGCAAGGGGAAACAAGGCTAAGGCACGGCAACGCAAGGCTTAGCAATGCAAAGCCAGGGAAGGAAAGGGTAACGCAAGGCAAGGCACGGTAAGGCAAGGCGAGGCTAATGCACGACAACGCACGGCTAGGCAATGCACGGCAAGGCAAGGAAAGGGTAACGCAAGGCATGGCACGGTTAGGCGAGGCAAGGGTAAGGCACGACAACGCAAGGCTAGGCAATGCACGGAAGGCAAGCAAAGAGTAACGGAAGGCAAGGAATGCAAGGCAAACAAGGCAACGCAAGCAAGGCTATGGCAAGGTGAAAAAAGGCTAAGGCAGGAAAACGCAAGTCTAGGCAATGCACGGAAGGCAAGCAAAGAGTAACGGAATGGAAGGGAGGCAAGGCAAAGCAAGGCAAAGCAAGCAAGGCTATGGCAAGGTGAAACAAGGCCAAGGCACCACAACGCACGGCTAGGCAATGCACGGCCAGCCAAAGAAAAGGTAACGCAAGTCAAGGCACTGTGAGGCAAGGCAAGGCTTATGCACGACAGCGCAAGGCTAGGCAATGCACGGAAGGCAAGCAAAGAGTAACGGAAACCAAGGAAGGCAAGGGAAAGCAAGGCAAGGCAAGGGTAACGGAAGGAACGGCACGGCAAGGGAAAACAAGGCAAAGGCACGAAAACGCACGGCTAGGCAATGCACGGCAAGGCAAGGAAAGGGTAACGGCAGGCAAGGCACGGTCAGGCAAGGCAAGGCTAATGCACGGCAAGGCAAGGAAAGGGTAACGCAAGGCATGGCACTGTCAGGCGAGCCAAGGCTAAGGCACGACAACGCAAGGCTAGGCAATGCACGGAAGGAAAGCAAAGAGTAACGGAAGGCAAGGAAAGCAAGGGAAAGCAAGGCAAGGCAAGGGTAACGGAAGGAACGGCACGAAAAGGGGAAACAAGGCTAAGGCACGACAACACAGGGCTAGGCAATGCAGGGCAAGGCAAGTAAAGGGTAACGCAAGGCAAGGCACGCTTTGGGGAGGCAAGGCTAATGCACGACAACGGAAGGCTAGGCAATGCACGGAAGGCAAGCAAAGAGTAACGGAAGGCAAGGAATGCAAGTCAAAGCAAGGCAACGCAAGCAAGGCTATGGCAAGGTGAAAAAAGGCTAAGGCACGACCACGGAAGGCTAGGCAATGCACGGAAGGGAAGCAAAGAGTAACGGAAGGCAAGGAAGGCAAGGCAAAGCAAGGCAACGCAAGCAAGGCTATGGCAAGGTGAAAAAAGGCTAGGACACGACAACGCAAGGCTAGGCAATGCACGGAAGGCAAGCAAAGAGTAACGGAAGGCAAGGAAGGCAAGGGAAAGCAAGGCAAAGCAAGCAAGGCTATGGCAAGGTGAAACAAGGCTAAGGCACCACAACGCACGGCTACGCAATGCACGGCCAGCCAAGGAAAAGGTAACGCAAGGCAAGGCACTGTGAGACAAGGCAAGGCTAATGCACGACAACGCAAGGCTAGGCAATGCACGGAAGGCAAGCAAAGAGTAACGGAAGGCAAGGAATGCAAAGGAAAGCAGGGGAAGGCAAGGGTAACGAAAGGGACGGCACGGTAAGGGGAAACAACGCTAAGGCACGACAACACAGGTCTAGGCAATGCAGGGCAAGGCACGGAAAGGGTAACGCAAGGCATCGCACGGTTTGGGGAGGCAAGGCTAATGCACGACAACGCAAGGCTAGGCAATGCACGGAAGGCAAGCAAAGAGTAACGGAAGGCAAGGAAGTCAAGGGAAAGCAAGGCAAGGCAAGGGTAACGGAAGGAACGGCACGGCAAGGGGAAACAAGGCTAAGGCACGGCAACGCACGGCTAGGCAATGCACGGCAAGGCAAGGAAAAGGTAACGCAAGGCAAAGCACCTTGAGGCAAGGCAAGGCTGATGCAGGACAACGCACGGCTAGGCAATGCACGGCAAGGCAAGGAAAGGGTAACGCAATGCAAGGCACGGTCAGGCGAGGCAAGGCTAATGCACGACAACGCAAGGCTAGGCAATGCACGAAAGGCAAGCAAAGAGTAACGGAAGGCAAGGAAGGCAACGGAAAGCAGGGGAAGGCAAGGGTAACGGAAGGAACGGCACGGTAAGGGGAAACAATGCTAAGGCACGACAACGCAGGGCTTGGCAATGCACGGCAAGGCAAGGAAAGGGTAACGCAAGGCAAGGCACGGTCAGGCGAGGCAAGGGTAATGCACGACAACGCAAGGCTACGCAGTGCACGGCTAGGCAAGGAAAGAGTAACGGAAGGAAAGGAAGGAAAGGCAAAGCAAGGCAAGGCAAGTGTAACAAAAGGCAGGGCACGGCAAGGGGAAACAAGGCTAAGGCACGGCAACGCAAGGCTAAGCAATGCACGGCCAGGCAAGGAAAGGGTAACGCAAGGCAAGGCACGGTAAGGCAAGGCGAGGCTAATGCACGACAACGCACGGCTAGGCAATGCACGGCAAGGCAAGGAAAGGGTAACGCAAGGCAAGGCACGGTTAGGCGAGGCAAGGATAAGGCACGACAACGCAAGGCTAGGCAATGCACGGAAGGCAAGCAAAGAGAAACGGAAGGCAAGGAATGCAAGGCAAATCAAGGCAAAGCAAGTAAGTCTACGGCAAGGTGAAACAAGGCTAAGGCACGACAACGCACGGCTAGGCAAAGCACGGCCAGCCAAGGAAAAGGTAACGCAAGGCAAGGCACTGTGAGGCGAGGCAAGGCTAATGCACGACAGCGGAAGGCTAGGCAATGCACGGAAGGCAAGCAAAGAGTAACGGAAACCAAGGAAGGCAAGGGAAAGCAAGGCAAGGCAAGGGTAATGGAAGGAACGGCACGGCAAGCGGAAACAAGGCTAAGGCACGACAACGCACGGCTAGGCAATGCACGGCAAGGCAAGGAAAGGGTAACGCCAGGCAAGGCACGGTCAGGCAAGGCAAGGCTAATGCACGACAAGGCAAGGCTAGGCAGTGCACGGCAAGGCAAGGAAAGGGTAACGCAAGGCAAGGCACGGTCAGGCGAGGCAAGGCTAAGGCACGACAACGCAAGGCTAGGCAATGCACGAAAGGCTAACAAAGAGTAACGGAAGGCAAGGAAGGCAAGTGAAAGCAGGGGAAGGCAAGGGTAACGGAAGGAACGGCACGGTAAGG
The DNA here is from genome assembly GCF_037893015.1 of Macrotis lagotis. Classification (NCBI taxonomy): domain Eukaryota; kingdom Metazoa; phylum Chordata; class Mammalia; order Peramelemorphia; family Peramelidae; genus Macrotis; species Macrotis lagotis. Next base: position 54,889 of record NW_027422451.1, read on the forward strand.
GGAAACAAGGCTAAGGCACGACAACGCAGGGCTAGGCAATGCACGGCAAGGCAAGGAAAGGGTAACGCAAGGCAAGGCATGGTCAGGCGAGGCAAGGGTATTGCACGACAACGCAAGGCTACGCAGTGCACGGCTAGGCAAGGAAAGAGTAACGGAAGGAAAGGAAGGCAAGGCAAAGCAAGGCAAGGCAAGTGTAACAAAAGGCACGGCACGGCAAGGGGAAACAAGGCTAAGGCACGGCAACGCAAGGCTAAGCAATGCACGGCCAGGCAAGGAAAGGGTAACGCAAGGCAAAGCACGGTAAGGCAAGGCGAGGCTAATGCACGACAACGCACGGCTAGGCAATGCACGGCAAGGCAAGGAAAGGGTAACGCAAGGCAAGGCACGGTTAGGCGAGGCAAGGCTAAGGCACGACAACGCAAGGCTAGGCAATGCACGGAAGGCAAGCAAAGAGAAACGGAAGGCAAGGAAGGCAAGGCAAAGCAAGGCAACGCAAGCAAGGCTATGGCAAGGTGAAAAAAGGCTAAGGCACGACAACGCAAGGCTAGGCAATGCACGGAAGGCAAGCAAAGAGTAACGGAATGGAAAGGAAGGCAAGGCAAAGCAAGCAAGGCTATGGCAAGGTGAAACAAGGCTAAGGCACCACAACGCACGGCTAGACAATGCACGGCCAGTCAAGGAAAAGGTAACGCAAGGCAAGGCACTGTGAGGCAAGGCAAGGCTAATGCACGACAGCGCAAGGCTAGGCAATGCACGGAAGGCAAGTAAAGAGTAACGGAAACCAAGGAAGGCAAGGGAAAGCAAGGCAAGGCAAGGGTAACGGAAGGAACGGCACGGCAAGGGGAAACAAGGCTAAGGCACGACAACGCACGGCTAGGCGCACGGCTAACGCAAGGCAATGCAGGCAAGGCTAATGCCCGACAAGGAAAGGGTAACGCAACAGGCAAGGCACGGTCAGGCAAGGCAAGGCTAATGCACGACAACGGCTAGGCAAGGCAAGGCAACGGTAGGCAGGCAGTGCACGGCAAGGCTAATGCCGACAAGCAAAGAGTAACGGAAGGCAAGGAAGGCAAGGCAAAGCACAAGGCAAGCAAAAGCAACGGCAAGGCAAGGTGCAAGGCAAAGGCTAAGCACGACAACGCAAGGCTAGGCAATGCACGGAAGGCAAGCAAAGAGTAACGGAATGGAATGGAAGGAAGGCAAGGCAAAGCAAGGCAAAGCAAGCAAGGCTATGGCAAGGTGAAACAAGGCTAAGGCACCACAACGCACGGCTAGACAATGCACGGCCAGTCAAGGAAAAGGTAACGCAAGGCAAGGCACTGTGAGGCAAGACAAGGCTAATGCACGACAGCGCAAGGCTAGGCAATGCACGGAAGGCAAGTAAAGAGTAACGGAAACCAAGGAAGGCAAGGGAAAGCAAGGCAAGGGAAGGGTAACGGAAGGAACGGCACGGCAAGGGGAAACAAGGCTAAGGCAGGAAAACGCACGGCTAGGCAATGCACGGCAAGGCAAGGAAAGGGTAACGCCAGGCAAGGCACGGTCAGGCGAGGCAAGGCTAATGCACGACAACGCAAGGCTAGGCAATGCACGGAAGGCAAGCAAAGAGTAACGGAAGGCAAGGAAGGCAAGGCAAAGCAAGGCAACGCAAGCAAGGCTATGGCAAGGTGAAAAAAGGCTAAGACACGACAACGCAAGGCTAGGCAATGCACGGCCAGCCAAGGAAAAGGTAACGCAAGGCAAGGCACTCTGAGGCAAGGCAAGGCTAATGCACGACAGCGCAAGGCTAGGCTATGCACGGAAGGCAAGCAAAGAGTAACGGAAGGCAAGGAATGCAAAGGAAAGCAGGGGAAGGCAAGGGTAACGAAAGGAACGCCACGGTAAGGGGAAACCACGCTAAGGCACGAGAACACAGGGCTAGGCAATGCAGGGCAAGGCAAGGAAAGGGTAACGCAAGGCAAGGCACGGTTTGGGGAGGCAAGGCTAATGCACGACAACGCAAGATAAGGCAATGCACGGAAGGCAAACAAAGAGTAACGGAAACCAAGGAAGGCAAGGGAAAGCAAGGCAAGGCAAGGGTAACGGAAGGAACGGCACGGCAAGGGGAAACAAGGCTAAGGCACGACAACGCACGGCTAGGCAATGCACGGCAAGGCAAGGAAAGGGTAACGCCAGGCAAGGCACGGTCAGGCAAGGCAAGGCTAATGCCCGACAAGGCAAGGCTAGGCAGTGCACAGCAAGGCAAGGAAAGGGTAACTCAAGGCAAGGTACGGTCAGGCCAGGCAAGGCTAATGCACGACAACGCAAGGCTAGGCAATGCACGGAAGACAAACAAAGAGTAACGGAAGGCAAGGAAGGCAAGGGAAACCAAGGCAAGGCAAGGGTAACGGAAGGAACGGCTCGGCAAGGGGAAACAAGGCTAAGGCACGGCAACGCAGGGCTAGGCAATGCACGGCAAGGCAAGGAAAGGGTAACGCAAGGCAAGGCACTGTCAGGCGAGGCAAAGCTAATGCACGCCATGGCAAGGCTAGGCAGTGCACGGCTAGGGAAGGAAAGAGTAACGGAAGGAAAGGAAGGCAAGGCAAAGAATGGCAAGGCAAGTGTAACAAGAGGCACGGCACGGCAAGGGGAAACAAGGCTAAGGAACGACAACGCAAGGCTAGGCAATGCACGGAAGGCAAGCAAAGGGTAACGGAAGGCAAGGAATGCAAAGGAAAGCAGGGGAAGGCAAGGGTAACGAAAGGAACGGCACGGTAAGGGGAAACAAGGCTAAGGCACGACAACAGAGGGCTAGGCAATGCAGGGCAAGGCAAGGAAAGGGAACGTAAGGCAAGGCACGGTTTGGGGAGGCAAGGCTAATGCACGACAACGCAAGGCTAGGCAATGCACGGAAGGCAAGCAAAGAGTAACGGAAGGCAAGGAAGGCAAGGGAAAGCAAGGCAAGGCAAGGGTAACGGAAGGAACGGCACGGCAAGGGGAAACAAGGCTAAGGCACGGCAACGCACGGCTAGGCAATGCACGGCAAGGCAAGGGAAGGGTAACGCAAGGCAAGGCACGGTGAGGCAAGGCAAGGCTGATGCACGACAACGCATGGCTAGGCAATGCACGGCAAGGCAAAGAAAGGGTAACGCAAGGCAAGGCACGGTCAGGCGAGGCAAGGCTAAGGCACGACAACGCAAGGCTAGGCAATTCACGAAAGGCAAGCAAAGAGTAACGGAAGGCAAGGAAGGCAAGGGAAAGCAAGGCAAGGCAAGAGTAACGGAAGGAACGGCACGGTAAGGGGAAACAAGGCTAAGGCACGACAACGCAGGGCTAGGCAATGCACGGCAAGGCAAGGAAAGGGTAACGCAAGGCAAGGCTCGGTCAGGCGAGGCAAGGGTAATGCACGACAACGCAAGGCTACGCAGTGCACGGCTAGGCAACGAAAGAGTAACGGAAGGAAAGGAAGGCAAGGCAAAGCAAGGCAAGGCAAGTGTAACAAAAGGCACGGCAAGGCAAGGGGAAACAAGGCTAATGCACGACAACGCACGGCTAGGCAATGCACGGCAAGGCAAGGAAAGGGTAACGCAAGGCATGGCACGGTTAGGCGAGGCAAGGGTAAGGCACGACAACGCAAGGCTAGGCAATGCACGGAAGGCAAGCAAAGAGTAACGGAAGGCAAGGAATGCAAGGCAAACAAGGCAACGCAAGCAAGGCTATGGCAAGGTGAAAAAAGGCTAAGGCAGGAAAACGCAAGGCTAGGCAATGCACGGAATGCAAGCAAAGAGTAACGGAATGGAAGGGAGGCAAGGCAAAGCAAGGCAAAGCAAGCAAGGCTATGGCAAGGTGAAACAAGGCCAAGGCACCACAACGCACGGCTAGGCAATGCACGGCCAGCCAAAGAAAAGGTAACGCAAGTCAAGGCACTGTGAGGCAAGGCAAGGCTTATGCACGACAGCGCAAGGCTAGGCAATGCACGGAAGGCAAGCAAAGAGTAACGGAAACCAAGGAAGGCAAGGGAAAGCAAGGCAAGGCAAGGGTAACGGAAGGAACGGCACGGCAAGGGAAAACAAGGCAAAGGCACGAAAACGCACGGCTAGGCAATGCACGGCAAGGCAAGGAAAGGGTAACGGCAGGCAAGGCACGGTCAGGCAAGGCAAGGCTAATGCACGGCAAGGCAAGGAAAGGGTAACGCAAGGCATGGCACTGTCAGGCGAGCCAAGGCTAAGGCACGACAACGCAAGGCTAGGCAATGCACGGAAGGAAAGCAAAGAGTAACGGAAGGCAAGGAAAGCAAGGGAAAGCAAGGCAAGGCAAGGGTAACGGAAGGAACGGCACGAAAAGGGGAAACAAGGCTAAGGCACGACAACACAGGGCTAGGCAATGCAGGGCAAGGCAAGTAAAGGGTAACGCAAGGCAAGGCACGCTTTGGGGAGGCAAGGCTAATGCACGACAACGGACGGCTAGGCAATGCACGGAAGGCAAGCAAAGAGTAACGGAAGGCAAGGAATGCAAGTCAAAGCAAGGCAACGCAAGCAAGGCTATGGCAAGGTGAAAAAAGGCTAAGGCACGACCACGGAAGGCTAGGCAATGCACGGAAGGGAAGCAAAGAGTAACGGAAGGCAAGGAAGGCAAGGCAAAGCAAGGCAACGCAAGCAAGGCTATGGCAAGGTGAAAAAAGGCTAAGACACGACAACGCAAGGCTAGGCAATGCACGGAAGGCAAGCAAAGAGTAACGGAAGGCAAGGAAGGCAAGGGAAAGCAAGGCAAAGCAAGCAAGGCTATGGCAAGGTGAAACAAGGCTAAGGCACCACAACGCACGGCTACGCAATGCACGGCCAGCCAAGGAAAAGGTAACGCAAGGCAAGGCACTGTGAGACAAGGCAAGGCTAATGCACGACAACGCAAGGCTAGGCAATGCACGGAAGGCAAGCAAAGAGTAACGGAAGGCAAGGAATGCAAAGGAAAGCAGGGGAAGGCAAGGGTAACGAAAGGGACGGCACGGTAAGGGGAAACAACGCTAAGGCACGACAACACAGGTCTAGGCAATGCAGGGCAAGGCAAGGAAAGGGTAACGCAAGGCATCGCACGGTTTGGGGAGGCAAGGCTAATGCACGACAACGCAAGGCTAGGCAATGCACGGAAGGCAAGCAAAGAGTAACGGAAGGCAAGGAAGTCAAGGGAAAGCAAGGCAAGGCAAGGGTAACGGAAGGAACGGCACGGCAAGGGGAAACAAGGCTAAGGCACGGCAACGCACGGCTAGGCAATGCACGGCAAGGCAAGGAAAAGGTAACGCAAGGCAAAGCACCTTGAGGCAAGGCAAGGCTGATGCAGGACAACGCACGGCTAGGCAATGCACGGCAAGGCAAGGAAAGGGTAACGCAAGGCAAGGCACGGTCAGGCGAGGCAAGGCTAAGGCACGACAACGCAAGGCTAGGCAATGCACGAAAGGCAAGCAAAGAGTAACGGAAGGCAAGGAAGGCAACGGAAAGCAGGGGAAGGCAAGGGTAACGGAAGGAACGGCACGGTAAGGGGAAACAATTCTAAGGCACGACAACGCAGGGCTTGGCAATGCACGGCAAGGCAAGGAAAGGGTAACGCAAGGCAAGGCACGGTCAGGCGAGGCAAGGGTAATGCACGACAACGCAAGGCTACGCAGTGCACGGCTAGGCAAGGAAAGAGTAACGGAAGGAAAGGAAGGAAAGGCAAAGCAAGGCAAGGCAAGTGTAACAAAAGGCAGGGCACGGCAAGGGGAAACAAGGATAAGGCACGGCAACGCAAGGCTAAGCAATGCACGGCCAGGCAAGGAAAGGGTAACGCAAGGCAAGGCACGGTAAGGCAAGGCGAGGCTAATGCACGACAACGCACGGCTAGGCAATGCACGGCAAGGCAAGGAAAGGGTAACGCAAGGCAAGGCACGGTTAGGCGAGGCAAGGATAAGGCACGACAACGCAAGGCTAGGCAATGCACGGAAGGCAAGCAAAGAGAAACGGAAGGCAAGGAATGCAAGGCAAAGCAAGGCAAAGCAAGTAAGTCTACGGCAAGGTGAAACAAGGCTAAGGCACGACAACGCACGGCTAGGCAAAGCACGGCCAGCCAAGGAAAAGGTAACGCAAGGCAAGGCACTGTGAGGCGAGGCAAGGCTAATGCACGACAGCGCAAGGCTAGGCAATGCACGGAAGGCAAGCAAAGAGTAACGGAAGGTAAGGAAGGCAAGGGAAAGCAGGGGAAGGCAAGGGTAACGGAAGGAACGGCACGGTAAGGGGAAACAAGGCTAAGGCACGACAACGCAAGGCTAGGCAATGCACGAAAGGCTAGCAAAGAGTAACGGAAGGCAAGGAAGGCAAGTGAAAGCAGGGGAAGGCAAGGGTAACGGAAGGAACGGCACGGTAAGGGGAAACAAGGCTAAGGCACGACAACGCAGGGCTAGGCAATGCACGGCAAGGCAAGGAAAGGGTAACGCAAGGCAAGGCACGGTCAGGCGAGGCAAGGGTATTGCACGACAACGCAAGGCTACGCAGTGCACGGCTAGGCAAGGAAAGAGTAACGGAAGGAAAGGAAGGCAAGGCAAAGCAAGGCAAGGCAAGTGTAACAAAAGGCAGGGCACGGCAAGGGGAAACAAGGCTAAGGCACGGCAACGCAAGGCTAAGCAATGCACGGCCAGGCAAGGAAAGGGTAACGCAAGGCAAAGCACGGTAAGGCAAGGCGAGGCTAATGTACGACAACGCACGGCTAGGCAATGCACGGCAAGGCAAGGAAAGGGTAACGCAAGGCAAGGCACGGTTAGGCGAGGCAAGGCTAAGGCACGACAACGCAAGGCTAGGCAATGCACGGAAGGCAAGCAAAGAGAAACGGAAGGCAAGGAAGGCAAGGCAAAGCAAGGCAACGCAAGCAAGGCTATGGCAAGGTGAAAAAAGGCTAAGGCACGACAACGCAAGGCTAGGCAATGCACGGAAGGCAAGCAAAGAGTAACGGAATGGAAGGAAGGCAAGGCAAAGCAAGCAAGGCTATGGCAAGGTGAAACAAGGCTAAGGCACCACAACGCACGGCTAGACAATGCACGGCCAGTCAAGGAAAAGGTAACGCAAGGCAAGGCACTGTGAGGCAAGGCAAGGCTAATGCACGACAGCGCAAGGCTAGGCAATGCACGGAAGGCAAGTAAAGAGTAACGGAAACCAAGGAAGGCAAGGGAAAGCAAGGCAAGGCAAGGGTAACGGAAGGAACGGCACGGCAAGGGGAAACAAGGCTAAGGCACGACAACGCACGGCTAGGCAATGCACGGCAAGGCAAGGAAAGGGTAACGCCAGGCAAGGCACGGTCAGGCAAGGCAAGGCTAATGCCCGACAAGGCAAGGCTAGGCAGTGCACAGCAAGGCAAGGAAAGGGTAACGCAAGGCAAGGCACGGTCAGGCGAGGCAAGGCTAATGCACGACAACGCAAGGCTAGGCAATGCACGGAAGGCAAGCAAAGAGTAACGGAAGGCAAGGAAGGCAAGGCAAAGCAAGGCAACGCAAGCAAGGCTATGGCAAGGTGAAAAAAGGCTAAGACACGACAACGCAAGGCTAGGCAATGCACGGCCAGCCAAGGAAAAGGTAACGCAAGGCAAGGCACTCTGAGGCAAGGCAAGGCTAATGCACGACAGCGCAAGGCTAGGCTATGCACGGAAGGCAAGCAAAGAGTAACGGAAGGCAAGGAATGCAAAGGAAAGCAGGGGAAGGCAAGGGTAACGAAAGGAACGCCACGGTAAGGGGAAACCACGCTAAGGCACGAGAACACAGGGCTAGGCAATGCAGGGCAAGGCAAGGAAAGGGTAACGCAAGGCAAGGCACGGTTTGGGGAGGCAAGGCTAATGCACGACAACGCAAGGTTATGCAATGCACGGAAGGCAAACAAAGAGTAACGGAAACCAAGGAAGGCAAGGGAAAGCAAGGCAAGGCAAGGGTAACGGAAGGAACGGCACGGCAAGGGAAAACAAGGCAAAGGCACGAAAACGCACGGCTAGGCAATGCACGGCAAGGCAAGGAAAGGGTAACGGCAGGCAAGGCACGGTCAGGCAAGGCAAGGCTAATGCACGACAAGGCAAGGCTAGGCAGTGCACGGCAAGGCAAGGAAAGGGTAACGCAAGGCAAGGCACGGTCAGGCAAGGCAAGGCTAATGCACGACAACGCAAGGCTAGGCAATGCACGAAAGGCTAGCAAAGAGTAACGGAAGGCAAGGAAGGCAAGGGAAAGCAGGGGAAGGCAAGGGTAACGGAAGGAACGGCACGGTAAGGGGAAACAAGGCTAAGGCACGACAACGCAGGGCTAGGCAATGCACGGCAAGGCAAGGAAAGGGTAACGCAAGGCAAGGCACGGTCAGGCGAGGCAAGGGTAATGCACGACAACGCAAGGCTACGCAGTGCACGGCTAGGCAAGGAAAGAGTAACGGAAGGAAAGGAAGGCAAGGCAAAGCAAGGCAAGGCAAGTGTAACAAAAGGCACGGCACGGCAAGGGGAAACAAGGCTAAGGCACGGCAACGCAAGGCTAAGCAATGCACGGCCAGGCAAGGAAAGGGTAACGCAAGGCAAAGCACGGTAAGGCAAGGCGAGGCTAATGCACGACAACGCACGGCTAGGCAATGCACGGAAGGCAAGCAAAGAGAAACGGAAGGCAAGGAAGGCAAGGCAAAGCAAGGCAACGCAAGCAAGGCTATGGCAAGGTGAAAAAAGGCTAAGGCACGACAACGCAAGGCTAGGCAATGCACGGAAGGCAAGCAAAGAGTAACGGAATGGAAGGAAGGCAAGGCAAAGCAAGGCAAAGCAAGCAAGGCTATGGCAAGGTGAAACAAGGCTAAGGCACCACAACGCACGGCTAGACAATGCACGGCCAGTCAAGGAAAAGGTAACGCAAGGCAAGGCACTGTGAGGCAAGGCAAGGCTAATGCACGACAGCGCAAGGCTAGGCAATGCACGGAAGGCAAGTAAAGAGTAACGGAAACCAAGGAAGGCAAGGGAAAGCAAGGCAAGGCAAGGGTAACGGAAGGAACGGCACGGCAAGGGGAAACAAGGCTAAGGCACGAAAACGCACGGCTAGGCAATGCACGGCAAGGCAAGGAAAGGGTAACGCCAGGCAAGGCACGGTCAGGCAAGGCAAGGCTAATGCCCGACAAGGCAAGGCTAGGCAGTGCACAGCAAGGCAAGGAAAGGGTAACGCAAGGCAAGGCACGGTCAGGCGAGGCAAGGCTAATGCACGACAACGCAAGGCTAGGCAATGCACGGAAGGCAAGCAAAGAGTAACGGAAGGAAAGGAAGGCAAGGCAAAGCAAGGCAACGCAAGCAAGGCTATGGCAAGGTGAAAAAAGGCTAAGACACGGCCAGCCAAGGAAAAGGTAACGCAAGGCAAGGCACTCTGAGGCAAGGCAAGGCTAATGCACGACAGCGCAAGGCTAGGCTATGCACGGAAGGCAAGCAAAGAGTAACGGAAGGCAAGGAATGCAAAGGAAAGCAGGGGAAGGCAAGGGTAACGAAAGGAACGCCACGGTAAGGGGAAACCACGCTAAGGCACGAGAACACAGGGCTAGGCAATGCAGGGCAAGGCAAGGAAAGGGTAACGCAAGGCAAGGCACGGTTTGGGGAGGCAAGGCTAATGCACGACAACGCAAGGCTAGGCAATGCACGGAAGGCAAACAAAGAGTAACGGAAACCAAGGAAGGCAAGGGAAAGCAAGGCAAGGCAAGGGTAACGGAAGGAACGGCACGGCAAGGGGAAACAAGGCTAAGGCACGACAACGCACGGCTAGGCAATGCACCGCAAGGCAAGGAAAGGGTAACGCCAGGCAAGGCACGGTCAGGCAAGGCAAGGCTAATGCCCGACAAGGCAAGGCTAGGCAGTGCACAGCAAGGCAAGGAAAGGGTAACTCAAGGCAAGGTACGGTCAGGCCAGGCAAGGCTAATGCACGACAACGCAAGGCTAGGCAATGCACGGAAGACAAACAAAGAGTAACGGAAGGCAAGGAAGGCAAGGGAAACCAAGGCAAGGCAAGGGTAACGGAAGGAACGGCTCGGCAAGGGGAAACAAGGCTAAGGCACGGCAACGCAGGGCTAGGCAATGCACGGCAAGGCAAGGAAAGGGTAACGCAAGGCAAGGCACTGTCAGGCGAGGCAAAGCTAATGCACGCCATGGCAAGGCTAGGCAGTGCACGGCTAGGGAAGGAAAGAGTAACGGAAGGAAAGGAAGGCAAGGCAAAGAATGGCAAGGCAAGTGTAACAAGAGGCACGGCACGGCAAGGGGAAACAAGGCTAAGGAACGACAACGCAAGGCTAGGCAATGCACGGAAGGCAAGCAAAGGGTAACGGAAGGCAAGGAATGCAAAGGAAAGCAGGGGAAGGCAAGGGTAACGAAAGGAACGGCACGGTAAGGGGAAACAAGGCTAAGGCACGACAACAGAGGGCTAGGCAATGCAGGGCAAGGCAAGGAAAGGGAACGTAAGGCAAGGCACGGTTTGGGGAGGCAAGGCTAATGCACGACAACGCAAGGCTAGGCAATGCACGGAAGGCAAGCAAAGAGTAACGGAAGGCAAGGAAGGCAAGGGAAAGCAAGGCAAGGCAAGGGTAACGGAAGGAACGGCACGGCAAGGGGAAACAAGGCTAAGGCACGGCAACGCACGGCTAGGCAATGCACGGCAAGGCAAGGGAAGGGTAACGCAAGGCAAGGCACGGTGAGGCAAGGCAAGGCTGATGCACGACAACGCATGGCTAGGCAATGCACGGCAAGGCAAAGAAAGGGTAACGCAAGGCAAGGCACGGTCAGGCGAGGCAAGGCTAAGGCACGACAACGCAAGGCTAGGCAATTCACGAAAGGCAAGCAAAGAGTAACGGAAGGCAAGGAAGGCAAGGGAAAGCAAGGCAAGGCAAGAGTAACGGAAGGAACGGCACGGTAAGGGGAAACAAGGCTAAGGCACGACAACGCAGGGCTAGGCAATGCACGGCAAGGCAAGGAAAGGGTAACGCAAGGCAAGGCTCGGTCAGGCGAGGCAAGGGTAATGCACGACAACGCAAGGCTACGCAGTGCTCGGCTAGGCAACGAAAGAGTAACGGAAGGAAAGGAAGGCAAGGCAAAGCAAGGCAAGGCAAGTGTAACAAAAGGCACGGCAAGGCAAGGGGAAACAAGGCTAAGGCACGGCAACGCAAGGCTCAGCAATGCAAAGCCTGGGAAGGAAAGGGTAACGCAAGGCAAGGCACGGTAAGGCAAGGCGAGGCTAATGCACGACAACGCACGGCTAGGCAATGCACGGCAAGGCAAGGAAAGGGTAACGCAAGGCATGGCACGGTTAGGCGAGGCAAGGGTAAGGCACGACAACGCAAGGCTAGGCAATGCACGGAAGGCAAGCAAAGAGTAACGGAAGGCAAGGAATGCAAGGCAAACAAGGCAACGCAAGCAAGGCTATGGCAAGGTGAAAAAAGGCTAAGGCAGGAAAACGCAAGGCTAGGCAATGCACGGAATGCAAGCAAAGAGTAACGGAATGGAAGGGAGGCAAGGCAAAGCAAGGCAAAGCAAGCAAGGCTATGGCAAGGTGAAACAAGGCCAAGGCACCACAACGCACGGCTAGGCAATGCACGGCCAGCCAAAGAAAGGGTAACGCAAGTCAAGGCACTGTGAGGAAAGGCAAGGCTTATGCACGACAGCGCAAGGCTAGGCAATGCACGGAAGGCAAGCAAAGAGTAACGGAAACCAAGGAAGGCAAGGGAAAGCAAGGCAAGGCAAGGGTAACGGAAGGAACGGCACGGCAAGGGAAAACAAGGCAAAGGCACGAAAACGCACGGCTAGGCAATGCACGGCAAGGCAAGGAAAGGGTAACGGCAGGCAAGGCACGGTCAGGCAAGGCAAGGCTAATGCACGGCAAGGCAAGGAAAGGGTAACGCAAGGCATGACACTGTCAGGCGAGCCAAGGCTAAGGCACGACAACGCAAGGCTAGGCAATGCACGGAAGGAAAGCAAAGAGTAACGGAAGGCAAGGAAAGCAAGGGAAAGCAAGGCAAGGCAAGGGTAACGGAAGGAACGGCACGAAAAGGGGAAACAAGGCTAAGGCACGACAACACAGGGCTAGGCAATGCAGGGCAAGGCAAGTAAAGGGTAACGCAAGGCAAGGCACGCTTTGGGGAGGCAAGGCTAATGCACGACAACGGAAGGCTAGGCAATGCACGGAAGGCAAGCAAAGAGTAACGGAAGGCAAGGAATGCAAGTCAAAGCAAGGCAACGCAAGCAAGGCTATGGCAAGGTGAAAAAAGGCTAAGGCACGACCACGGAAGGCTAGGCAATGCACGGAAGGGAAGCAAAGAGTAACGGAAGGCAAGGAAGGCAAGGCAAAGCAAGGCAACGCAAGCAAGGCTATGGCAAGGTGAAAAAAGGCTAAGACACGACAACGCAAGGCTAGGCAATGCACGGAAGGCAAGCAAAGAGTAACGGAAGGCAAGGAAGGCAAGGGAAAGCAAGGCAAAGCAAGCAAGGCTATGGCAAGGTGAAACAAGGCTAAGGCACCACAACGCACGGCTACGCAATGCACGGCCAGCCAAGGAAAAGGTAACGCAAGGCAAGGCACTGTGAGACAAGGCAAGGCTAATGCACGACAACGCAAGGCTAGGCAATGCACGGAAGGCAAGCAAAGAGTAACGGAAGGCAAGGAATGCAAAGGAAAGCAGGGGAAGGCAAGGGTAACGAAAGGGACGGCACGGTAAGGGGAAACAACGCTAAGGCACGACAACACAGGTCTAGGCAATGCAGGGCAAGGCAAGGAAAGGGTAACGCAAGGCATCGCACGGTTTGGGGAGGCAAGGCTAATGCACGACAACGCAAGGCTAGGCAATGCACGGAAGGCAAGCAAAGAGTAACGGAAGGCAAGGAAGTCAAGGGAAAGCAAGGCAAGGCAAGGGTAACGGAAGGAACGGCACGGCAAGGGGAAACAAGGCTAAGGCACGGCAACGCACGGCTAGGCAATGGACGGCAAGGCAAGGAAAAGGTAACGCAAGGCAAAGCACCTTGAGGCAAGGCAAGGCTGATGCAGGACAACGCACGGCTAGGCAATGCACGGCAAGGCAAGGAAAGGGTAACGCAAGGCAAGGCACGGTCAGGCGAGGCAAGGCTAAGGCACGACAACGCAAGGCTAGGCAATGCACGAAAGGCAAGCAAAGAGTAACGGAAGGCAAGGAAGGCAACGGAAAGCAGGGGAAGGCAAGGGTAACGGAAGGAACGGCACGGTAAGGGGAAACAATGCTAAGGCACGACAACGCAGGGCTTGGCAATGCACGGCAAGGCAAGGAAAGGGTAACGCAAGGCAAGGCACGGTCAGGCGAGGCAAGGGTAATGCACGACAACGCAAGGCTACGCAGTGCACGGCTAGGCAAGGAAAGAGTAACGGAAGGAAAGGAAGGAAAGGCAAAGCAAGGCAAGGCAAGTGTAACAAAAGGCAGGGCACGGCAAGGGGAAACAAGGATAAGGCACGGCAACGCAAGGCTAAGCAATGCACGGCCAGGCAAGGAAAGGGTAACGCAAGGCAAGGCACGGTAAGGCAAGGCGAGGCTAATGCACGACAACGCACGGCTAGGCAATGCACGGCAAGGCAAGGAAAGGGTAACGCAAGGCAAGGCACGGTTAGGCGAGGCAAGGATAAGGCACGACAACGCAAGGCTAGGCAATGCACGGAAGGCAAGCAAAGAGAAACGGAAGGCAAGGAATGCAAGGCAAAGCAAGGCAAAGCAAGTAAGTCTACGGCAAGGTGAAACAAGGCTAAGGCACGACAACGCACGGCTAGGCAAAGCACGGCCAGCCAAGGAAAAGGTAACGCAAGGCAAGGCACTGTGAGGCGAGGCAAGGCTAATGCACGACAGCGCAAGGCTAGGCAATGCACGGAAGCCAAGCAAAGAGTAACGGAAGGTAAGGAAGGCAAGGGAAAGCAGGGGAAGGCAAGGGTAACGGAAGGAACGGCACGGCAAGGGGAAACAAGTCTAAGGCACGACAACGCACGGCTTGGCAATGCACGGCAAGGCAAGGAAAGGGTAACGCAAGGCAAGGCACGGTCAGGCAAGGCAAGGCTAATGCACGACAAGGCAAGGCTAGGCAGTGCACGGCAAGGCAAGGAAAGGGTAACGCAAGGCAAGGCACGGTCAGGCGAGGCAAGGCTAAGGCACGACAACGCAAGGCTAGGCAATGCACGAAAGGCTAACAAAGAGTAACGGAAGGCAAGGAAGGCAAGTGAAAGCAGGGGAAGGCAAGGGTAACGGAAGGAACGGCACGGTAAGGGGAAACAAGGCTAAGGCACGACAACGCAGGGCTAGGCAATGCACGGCAAGGCAAGGAAAGAGTAACGGAAGGAAAGGAAGGCAAGGCAAAGCAAGGCAAGGCAAGTGTAACAAAAGGCACGGCACGGCAAGGGGAAACAAGGCTAAGGCACGGCAACGCAAGGCTAAGCAATGCACGGCCAGGCAAGGAAAGGGTAACGCAAGGCAAAGCACGGTAAGGCAAGGCGAGGCTAATGTACGACAACGCACGGCTAGGCAATGCACGGCAAGGCAAGGAAAGGGTAACGCAAGGCAAGGCACGGTTAGGCGAGGCAAGGCTAAGGCACGACAACGCAAGGCTAGGCAATGCACGGAAGGCAAGCAAAGAGAAACGGAAGGCAAGGAAGGCAAGGCAAAGCAAGGCAACGCAAGCAAGGCTATGGCAAGGTGAAAAAAGGCTAAGGCACGACAACGCAAGGCTAGGCAATGCACGGAAGGCAAGCAAAGAGTAACGGAATGGAAGGAAGGCAAGGCAAAGCAAGCAAGGCTATGGCAAGGTGAAACAAGGCTAAGGCACCACAACGCACGGCTAGACAATGCACGGCCAGTCAAGGAAAAGGTAACGCAAGGCAAGGCACTGTGAGGCAAGGCAAGGCTAATGCACGACAGCGCAAGGCTAGGCAATGCACGGAAGGCAAGTAAAGAGTAACGGAAACCAAGGAAGGCAAGGGAAAGCAAGGCAAGGCAAGGGTAACGGAAGGAACGGCACGGCAAGGGGAAACAAGGCTAAGGCACGACAACGCACGGCTAGGCAATGCACGGCAAGGCAAGGAAAGGGTAACGCCAGGCAAGGCACGGTCAGGCAAGGCAAGGCTAATGCCCGACAAGGCAAGGGTAGGCAGTGCACAGCAAGGCAAGGAAAGGGTAACGCAAGGCAAGGCACGGTCAGGCGAGGCAAGGCTAATGCACGACAACGCAAGGCTAGGCAATGCACGGAAGGCAAGCAAAGAGTAACGGAAGGCAAGGAAGGCAAGGCAAAGCAAGGCAACGCAAGCAAGGCTATGGCAAGGTGAAAAAAGGCTAAGACACGACAACGCAAGGCTAGGCAATGCACGGCCAGCCAAGGAAAAGGTAACGCAAGGCAAGGCACTCTGAGGCAAGGCAAGGCTAATGCACGACAGCGCAAGGCTAGGCTATGCACGGAAGGCAAGCAAAGAGTAACGGAAGGCAAGGAATGCAAAGGAAAGCAGGGGAAGGCAAGGGTAACGAAAGGAACGCCACGGTAAGG
Source organism: Macrotis lagotis (assembly GCF_037893015.1). Taxonomy (NCBI): domain Eukaryota; kingdom Metazoa; phylum Chordata; class Mammalia; order Peramelemorphia; family Peramelidae; genus Macrotis; species Macrotis lagotis. The sequence goes on from NW_027422451.1 coordinate 70,402, forward strand.
GGAAACCACGCTAAGGCACGAGAACACAGGGCTAGGCAATGCAGGGCAAGGCAAGGAAAGGGTAACGCAAGGCAAGGCACGGTTTGGGGAGGCAAGGCTAATGCACGACAACGCAAGGCTAGGCAATGCACGGAAGGCAAACAAAGAGTAACGGAAACCAAGGAAGGCAAGGGAAAGCAAGGCAAGGCAAGGGTAACGGAAGGAACGGCACGGCAAGGGAAAACAAGGCAAAGGCACGAAAACGCACGGCTAGGCAATGCACGGCAAGGCAAGGAAAGGGTAACGGCAGGCAAGGCACGGTCAGGCAAGGCAAGGCTAATGCACGACAAGGCAAGGCTAGGCAGTGCACGGCAAGGCAAGGAAAGGGTAACGCAAGGCAAGGCACGGTCAGGCGAGGCAAGGCTAAGGCACGACAACGCAAGGCTAGGCAATGCACGAAAGGCTAGCAAAGAGTAACGGAAGGCAAGGAAGGCAAGGGAAAGCAGGGGAAGGCAAGGGTAACGGAAGGAACGGCACGGTAAGGGGAAACAAGGCTAAGGCACGACAACGCAGGGCTAGGCAATGCACGGCAAGGCAAGGAAAGGGTAACGCAAGGCAAGGCACGGTCAGGCGAGGCAAGGGTAATGCACGACAACGCAAGGCTACGCAGTGCACGGCTAGGCAAGGAAAGAGTAACGGAAGGAAAGGAAGGAAAGGCAAAGCAAGGCAAGGCAAGTGTAACAAAAGGCACGGCACGGCAAGGGGAAACAAGGCTAAGGCACGGCAACGCAAGGCTAAGCAATGCACGGCCAGGCAAGGAAAGGGTAACGCAAGGCAAAGCACGGTAAGGCAAGGCGAGGCTAATGCACGACAACGCACGGCTAGGCAATGCACGGCAAGGCAAGGAAAGGGTAACGCAAGGCAAGGCACGGTTAGGCGAGGCAAGGCTAAGGCACGACAACGCAAGGCTAGGCAATGCACGGAAGGCAAGCAAAGAGAAACGGAAGGCAAGGAAGGCAAGGCAAAGCAAGGCAACGCAAGCAAGGCTATGGCAAGGTGAAAAAAGGCTAAGGCACGACAACGCAAGGCTAGGCAATGCACGGAAGGCAAGCAAAGAGTAACGGAATGGAAGGAAGGCAAGGCAAAGCAAGGCAAAGCAAGCAAGGCTATGGCAAGGTGAAACAAGGCTAAGGGACCACAACGCATGGCTAAGCAATGCTCGGCCAGTCAAGGAAAAGGTAACGCAAGGCAAGGCACTGTGAGGCAAGGCAAGGCTAATGCACGACAGCGCAAGGCTAGGCAATGCACGGAAGGCAAGTAAAGAGTAACGGAAACCAAGGAAGGCAAGGGAAAGCAAGGCAAGGCAAGGGTAACGGAAGGAACGGCACGGCAAGGGGAAACAAGGCTAAGGCAGGAAAACGCACGGCTAGGCAATGCACGGCAAGGCAAGGAAAGGGTAACGCCAGGCAAGGCACGGTCAGGCAAGGCAAGGCTAATGCCCGACAAGGCAAGGCTAGGCAGTGCACAGCAAGGCAAGGAAAGGGTAACGCAAGGCAAGGCACGGTCAGGCGAGGCAAGGCTAATGCACGACAACGCAAGGCTAGGCAATGCACGGAAGGCAAGCAAAGAGTAACGGAAGGCAAGGAAGGCAAGGCAAAGCAAGGCAACGCAAGCAAGGCTATGGCAAGGTGAAAAAAGGCTAAGACACGACAACGCAAGGCTAGGCAATGCACGGCCAGCCAAGGAAAAGGTAACGCAAGGCAAGGCACTCTGAGGCAAGGCAAGGCTAATGCACGACAGCGCAAGGCTAGGCTATGCACGGAAGGCAAGCAAAGAGTAACGGAAGGCAAGGAATGCAAAGGAAAGCAGGGGAAGGCAAGGGTAACGAAAGGAACGCCACGGTAAGGGGAAACCACGCTAAGGCACGAGAACACAGGGCTAGGCAATGCAGGGCAAGGCAAGGAAAGGGTAACGCAAGGCAAGGCACGGTTTGGGGAGGCAAGGCTAATGCACGACAACGCAAGGCTAGGCAATGCACGGAAGGCAAACAAAGAGTAACGGAAACCAAGGAAGGCAAGGGAAAGCAAGGCAAGGCAAGGGTAACGGAAGGAACGGCACGGCAAGGGGAAACAAGGCTAAGGCACGACAACGCACGGCTAGGCAATGCACCGCAAGGCAAGGAAAGGGTAACGCCAGGCAAGGCACGGTCAGGCAAGGCAAGGCTAATGCCCGACAAGGCAAGGCTAGGCAGTGCACAGCAAAGCAAGGAAAGGGTAACTCAAGGCAAGGTACGGTCAGGCCAGGCAAGGCTAATGCACGACAACGCAAGGCTAGGCAATGCACGGAAGACAAACAAAGAGTAACGGAAGGCAAGGAAGGCAAGGGAAACCAAGGCAAGGCAAGGGTAACGGAAGGAACGGCTCGGCAAGGGGAAACAAGGCTAAGGCACGGCAACGCAGGGCTAGGCAATGCACGGCAAGGCAAGGAAAGGGTAACGCAAGGCAAGGCACTGTCAGGCGAGGCAAAGCTAATGCACGCCATGGCAAGGCTAGGCAGTGCACGGCTAGGGAAGGAAAGAGTAACGGAAGGAAAGGAAGGCAAGGCAAAGAATGGCAAGGCAAGTGTAACAAGAGGCACGGCACGGCAAGGGGAAACAAGGCTAAGGAACGACAACGCAAGGCTAGGCAATGCACGGAAGGCAAGCAAAGGGTAACGGAAGGCAAGGAATGCAAAGGAAAGCAGGGGAAGGCAAGGGTAACGAAAGGAACGGCACGGTAAGGGGAAACAAGGCTAAGGCACGACAACAGAGGGCTAGGCAATGCAGGGCAAGGCAAGGAAAGGGAACGTAAGGCAAGGCACGGTTTGGGGAGGCAAGGCTAATGCACGACAACGCAAGGCTAGGCAATGCACGGAAGGCAAGCAAAGAGTAACGGAAGGCAAGGAAGGCAAGGGAAAGCAAGGCAAGGCAAGGGTAACGGAAGGAACGGCACGGCAAGGGGAAACAAGGCTAAGGCACGGCAACGCACGGCTAGGCAATGCACGGCAAGGCAAGGGAAGGGTAACGCAAGGCAAGGCACGGTGAGGCAAGGCAAGGCTGATGCACGACAACGCATGGCTAGGCAATGCACGGCAAGGCAAAGAAAGGGTAACGCAAGGCAAGGCCACGGTCAGGCGAGGCAAGGCTAAGGCACGACAACGCAAGGCTAGGCAATTCACGAAAGGCAAGCAAAGAGTAACGGAAGGCAAGGAAGGCAAGGGAAAGCAAGGCAAGGCAAGAGTAACGGAAGGAACGGCACGGTAAGGGGAAACAAGGCTAAGGCACGACAACGCAGGGCTAGGCAATGCACGGCAAGGCAAGGAAAGGGTAACGCAAGGCAAGGCTCGGTCAGGCGAGGCAAGGGTAATGCACGACAACGCAAGGCTACGCAGTGCTCGGCTAGGCAACGAAAGAGTAACGGAAGGAAAGGAAGGCAAGGCAAAGCAAGGCAAGGCAAGTGTAACAAAAGGCACGGCAAGGCAAGGGGAAACAAGGCTAAGGCACGGCAACGCAAGGCTCAGCAATGCAAAGCCAGGGAAGGAAAGGGTAACGCAAGGCAAGGCACGGTAAGGCAAGGCGAGGCTAATGCACGACAACGCACGGCTAGGCAATGCACGGCAAGGCAAGGAAAGGGTAACGCAAGGCATGGCACGGTTAGGCGAGGCAAGGGTAAGGCACGACAACGCAAGGCTAGGCAATGCACGGAAGGCAAGCAAAGAGTAACGGAAGGCAAGGAATGCAAGGCAAACAAGGCAACGCAAGCAAGGCTATGGCAAGGTGAAAAAAGGCTAAGGCAGGAAAACGCAAGGCTAGGCAATGCACGGAATGCAAGCAAAGAGTAACGGAATGGAAGGGAGGCAAGGCAAAGCAAGGCAAAGCAAGCAAGGCTATGGCAAGGTGAAACAAGGCCAAGGCACCACAACGCACGGCTAGGCAATGCACGGCCAGCCAAAGAAAGGGTAACGCAAGTCAAGGCACTGTGAGGCAAGGCAAGGCTTATGCACGACAGCGCAAGGCTAGGCAATGCACGGAAGGCAAGCAAAGAGTAACGGAAACCAAGGAAGGCAAGGGAAAGCAAGGCAAGGCAAGGGTAACGGAAGGAACGGCACGGCAAGGGAAAACAAGGCAAAGGCACGAAAACGCACGGCTAGGCAATGCACGGCAAGGCAAGGAAAGGGTAACGGCAGGCAAGGCACGGTCAGGCAAGGCAAGGCTAATGCACGGCAAGGCAAGGAAAGGGTAACGCAAGGCATGGCACTGTCAGGCGAGCCAAGGCTAAGGCACGACAACGCAAGGCTAGGCAATGCACGGAAGGAAAGCAAAGAGTAACGGAAGGCAAGGAAAGCAAGGGAAAGCAAGGCAAGGCAAGGGTAACGGAAGGAACGGCACGAAAAGGGGAAACAAGGCTAAGGCACGACAACACAGGGCTAGGCAATGCAGGGCAAGGCAAGTAAAGGGTAACGCAAGGCAAGGCACGCTTTGGGGAGGCAAGGCTAATGCACGACAACGGAAGGCTAGGCAATGCACGGAAGGCAAGCAAAGAGTAACGGAAGGCAAGGAATGCAAGTCAAAGCAAGGCAACGCAAGCAAGGCTATGGCAAGGTGAAAAAAGGCTAAGGCACGACCACGGAAGGCTAGGCAATGCACGGAAGGGAAGCAAAGAGTAACGGAAGGCAAGGAAGGCAAGGCAAAGCAAGGCAACGCAAGCAAGGCTATGGCAAGGTGAAAAAAGGCTAAGACACGACAACGCAAGGCTAGGCAATGCACGGAAGGCAAGCAAAGAGTAACGGAAGGCAAGGAAGGCAAGGGAAAGCAAGGCAAAGCAAGCAAGGCTATGGCAAGGTGAAACAAGGCTAAGGCACCACAACGCACGGCTACGCAATGCACGGCCAGCCAAGGAAAAGGTAACGCAAGGCAAGGCACTGTGAGACAAGGCAAGGCTAATGCACGACAACGCAAGGCTAGGCAATGCACGGAAGGCAAGCAAAGAGTAACGGAAGGCAAGGAATGCAAAGGAAAGCAGGGGAAGGCAAGGGTAACGAAAGGGACGGCACGGTAAGGGGAAACAACGCTAAGGCACGACAACACAGGGCTAGGCAATGCAGGGCAAGGCAAGGAAAGGGTAACGCAAGGCAAGGCACGGTTTGGGGAGGCAAGGCTAATGCACGACAACGCAAGGCTAGGCAATGCACGGAAGGCAAACAAAGAGTAACGGAAACCAAGGAAGGCAAGGGAAAGCAAGGCAAGGCAAGGGTAACGGAAGGAACGGCACGGCAAGGGGAAACAAGGCTAAGGCACGACAACGCACGGCTAGGCAATGCACGGCAAGGCAAGGAAAGGGTAACGCCAGGCAAGGCACGGTCAGGCAAGGCAAGGCTAATGCCCGACAAGGCAAGGCTAGGCAGTGCACAGCAAAGCAAGGAAAGGGTAACTCAAGGCAAGGTACGGTCAGGCCAGGCAAGGCTAATGCACGACAACGCAAGGCTAGGCAATGCACGGAAGACAAACAAAGAGTAACGGAAGGCAAGGAAGGCAAGGGAAACCAAGGCAAGGCAAGGGTAACGGAAGGAACGGCTCGGCAAGGGGAAACAAGGCTAAGGCACGGCAACGCAGGGCTAGGCAATGCACGGCAAGGCAAGGAAAGGGTAACGCAAGGCAAGGCACTGTCAGGCGAGGCAAAGCTAATGCACGCCATGGCAAGGCTAGGCAGTGCACGGCTAGGGAAGGAAAGAGTAACGGAAGGAAAGGAAGGCAAGGCAAAGAATGGCAAGGCAAGTGTAACAAGAGGCACGGCACGGCAAGGGGAAACAAGGCTAAGGAACGACAACGCAAGGCTAGGCAATGCACGGAAGGCAAGCAAAGGGTAACGGAAGGCAAGGAATGCAAAGGAAAGCAGGGGAAGGCAAGGGTAACGAAAGGAACGGCACGGTAAGGGGAAACAAGGCTAAGGCACGACAACAGAGGGCTAGGCAATGCAGGGCAAGGCAAGGAAAGGGAACGTAAGGCAAGGCACGGTTTGGGGAGGCAAGGCTAATGCACGACAACGCAAGGCTAGGCAATGCACGGAAGGCAAGCAAAGAGTAACGGAAGGCAAGGAAGGCAAGGGAAAGCAAGGCAAGGCAAGGGTAACGGAAGGAACGGCACGGCAAGGGGAAACAAGGCTAAGGCACGGCAACGCACGGCTAGGCAATGCACGGCAAGGCAAGGGAAGGGTAACGCAAGGCAAGGCACGGTGAGGCAAGGCAAGGCTGATGCACGACAACGCATGGCTAGGCAATGCACGGCAAGGCAAAGAAAGGGTAACGCAAGGCAAGGCACGGTCAGGCGAGGCAAGGCTAAGGCACGACAACGCAAGGCTAGGCAATTCACGAAAGGCAAGCAAAGAGTAACGGAAGGCAAGGAAGGCAAGGGAAAGCAAGGCAAGGCAAGAGTAACGGAAGGAACGGCACGGTAAGGGGAAACAAGGCTAAGGCACGACAACGCAGGGCTAGGCAATGCACGGCAAGGCAAGGAAAGGGTAACGCAAGGCAAGGCTCGGTCAGGCGAGGCAAGGGTAATGCACGACAACGCAAGGCTACGCAGTGCTCGGCTAGGCAACGAAAGAGTAACGGAAGGAAAGGAAGGCAAGGCAAAGCAAGGCAAGGCAAGTGTAACAAAAGGCACGGCAAGGCAAGGGGAAACAAGGCTAAGGCACGGCAACGCAAGGCTCAGCAATGCAAAGCCAGGGAAGGAAAGGGTAACGCAAGGCAAGGCACGGTAAGGCAAGGCGAGGCTAATGCACGACAACGCACGGCTAGGCAATGCACGGCAAGGCAAGGAAAGGGTAACGCAAGGCATGGCACGGTTAGGCGAGGCAAGGGTAAGGCACGACAACGCAAGGCTAGGCAATGCACGGAAGGCAAGCAAAGAGTAACGGAAGGCAAGGAATGCAAGGCAAACAAGGCAACGCAAGCAAGGCTATGGCAAGGTGAAAAAAGGCTAAGGCAGGAAAACGCAAGGCTAGGCAATGCACGGAATGCAAGCAAAGAGTAACGGAATGGAAGGGAGGCAAGGCAAAGCAAGGCAAAGCAAGCAAGGCTATGGCAAGGTGAAACAAGGCCAAGGCACCACAACGCACGGCTAGGCAATGCACGGCCAGCCAAAGAAAGGGTAACGCAAGTCAAGGCACTGTGAGGCAAGGCAAGGCTTATGCACGACAGCGCAAGGCTAGGCAATGCACGGAAGGCAAGCAAAGAGTAACGGAAACCAAGGAAGGCAAGGGAAAGCAAGGCAAGGCAAGGGTAACGGAAGGAACGGCACGGCAAGGGAAAACAAGGCAAAGGCACGAAAACGCACGGCTAGGCAATGCACGGCAAGGCAAGGAAAGGGTAACGGCAGGCAAGGCACGGTCAGGCAAGGCAAGGCTAATGCACGGCAAGGCAAGGAAAGGGTAACGCAAGGCATGGCACTGTCAGGCGAGCCAAGGCTAAGGCACGACAACGCAAGGCTAGGCAATGCACGGAAGGAAAGCAAAGAGTAACGGAAGGCAAGGAAAGCAAGGGAAAGCAAGGCAAGGCAAGGGTAACGGAAGGAACGGCACGAAAAGGGGAAACAAGGCTAAGGCACGACAACACAGGGCTAGGCAATGCAGGGCAAGGCAAGTAAAGGGTAACGCAAGGCAAGGCACGCTTTG